>NW_028190463.1:79122-102083 GCF_048542155.1 Nylanderia fulva
AGTTACGGCGTGGAGCCTATCTGTAATTCTACAGTTATGATCGTGGTTCCGTCTTCTATCCTCGCCGGGACGCTATCTGGGTTACGCGAGTAGTCTTCGTATATAGACTCGCAAAGTTCGCATAGGTCACCCGCCCGTGAGAGGGTGAGGCGGTTGCTGCAAGTTCCGCAAACTATCCCAACTAATAATCCACCTATGGTTAAGCTATGTTTCCGGATCTGTGTCCAGAACAATTGAGAAGTTCGAGGTAACGCGGCAAAGCATGAAAGACAAAGAGCGGCTTTAGTTTCAAAATGAATGTACCCGATACCGACTTGACAGTAATACGGAGGCTCGAGAGGTATTAGGAGATTAACTCCTGGAAGAGGGGTTACACCTCTAAAGGGGATTGGGCACATCTATACCTGCCACGTTAGTTGTATTAAAAGATCATGCGTTGTTTGCTCGTAGATGGTTGATGAGACCGGACGTTGTCGAGAAGTCGGTAAATGTCGGTAAAGTGAGTCGATGTGGCGTCGATATAACGCCGGCAACTGTCGGTAACGATCGTCGGTAAAGGCCGTCGGTAAAAGCCGGTGGTAAATCGTTGGTAAGATCGTCGATAAAAGAACGTACGTCGGTATATTGTCGGTAACGTCGGTAGAAGAACGTATGTCGGTATAATGTCGGTAATGTTGGTAAAAGAACGTGTGTCGGTATAATGTCGGTAATGTTGGTAAAAGAACGTGTGTCGGTATACTGTCGGTAAATCGAGAGTGTTCTTAATTGTTTATTGTTTAAATGACTACTTTGTTGTACGGATTTACGAAGTTATTTCTTGAGACACGAAGATTTTTAAGAGATTGAATTATTTGCAGTTTTTCCGTGTTAGAAGTTCGAGAGTTGTACCGTGTGCAGTGGACGACCCTAGTTTTATAGCCTGACCCTTTTTTTTATAGCTTCCGCAGTGACGATGGAAAAGAGGAAAAGTGCGTCGGAGATTTTTCTAGAATGTTCTCTTCCACGTGGTAGAACCGTCTCTGAATTTGCTAACACGCGCGATTCCTTAGGTTAACATGAATTTCACTTACCTTTAGTAGCACTTTCTTGATCGTGTCGGCTCGTACTTGGAGGTAGTGCGTGCGGCGAAGGTCGTTCACTGGAATGTTTGGCGGCGGCAGGCGTCGTGGTTGGAACGTTATTGGTATGCACTTCCACTGTAGGAGTTCGTTGTTGTTATTATTTTTAATGGTGAAAATGTCCTCGTATTCAGGATCGGCCTGATACTCCACTCCGAGAAATTGAGAATATTCCTCGGTCGCTGATTCACGATAGAGTCGGTTTAGTTTTCGTAGTTGATTATTTCTTCCCGCGCGTCGCGTCTTAGGCATATTGAATTTGATGCATCCTTTGAATAATTACTCAAATAAGGAGGGTTGATATGCGGCGGACCTCACTATCAATTCCTTATTTTGGCAAATGCTGAGAATGTTAATTCTAACTGTGATGAGCGGTGGTCCGCTCCAAAACGGTTTAAATTATTCTGAATTCAAACGCCGTATGACAGATTTAAACGCTATCGTATTTTATCACGGGAGTGGAAATTTTGAAGAGTACTGAACACTAGTTTTCACACATGAATACACTGATTTATTCGTATAGTAGTACAGGATTTGAAACTAGAACTTAGAATTTAGACTTAGACTTAGAATTTAGATTTTAGAGTTAGGATATTATACTTAGAGTTAGAATTTTAGAATTAGAGTTAGAATTTGGACTCAGAGTTAGAATTTAGAAGTGCGACTGTACTGTTCGCGCAGAGAACTGACGAAATTCGGGACTGCTCTGAGGTCCTTCGTTTCGGCGGCTCGGGCCTGCGGCGGCCTGGAGAGGGGGAACTCTTTGGAGTAAAGGCTCTCACCGTGGTGGGAGACCCTTAGGCGCTACGAAGCGCCACGCTTAGTTTCTAGGCGGAGTTAAGCGTCATGGCCGGCTTTGGCGCGCTTTTCAAATGATGTTTGATAGTTTTAGGATTTATTTCTTATAGATGGAAAAAAATTTACATACCCGGACATAGTAATGAAGCCGGACGTGACACCTCCCCCCTTAGAAAAAAATGTTGGACCATGTTCCAACGTTTTCCGATCTTAGTAGTAGAATTTACAAGGTATAATTTTGTTAACTTATCATTGATCTATACTCCTTCGTTGAGGAGGTTGCGCAGTTCTTTGTAGTCTATAGGCACTTCACTTTGGACTTTTTCTGTCGGGGGTGCAAAAACTTCGGTCGTCGAAGGGGGATTTAGGGGTGTTAGCTCTCGTCCGTTGTCCTGGTTCTCGTCCGCTGGTTTTTCGAGGTGCAGTAGAACGTTTGTTACTGAGGTCCAAACGGCTCCCAGGAGGTGCAAACTCCATCAATATACGGAATGGAGTGCGTAGCCATGTATCAGTGTGTCGATAATTAGTTTGGCGACACGGACGATGACGAATATTCCGAGGATTCCAGCGCTTGCTGATCCGAAACTTACGAATCCTTTCCACAAGCGGGCTCCCGTATTTTCTGCTAGCTGGTCGAGGGTTTTCTCGTCCAACAGGTTTAGCATAGAGAGGCTTCCCGCGGGGACTTCTTGTCCCATTGCTCCTCTAGCAATTGTATTGAGCATAGAGGGTTTCTCCATGGGAAACATAATGTGGTCGCGAAGACGATCAAGGTCTTCGCTGGTATAGATGCCGCTGGAGGCGAGTGAATCTGGACTGACGTATCTCCATTGTGGTTTGGTTAGTGGTTAAATCATCGGCGGCGCCATTGATTCCACTGGCTTTGGAGTTAAACGATACCAGATGTTGTGTACTTGATACATCGCTGGAAGTAGTTCGTGGCAATCCCTGGGTGTTCCTGTTTTGGTAAGTATCCTTGATCTTGGCAACAAGAAGAGGGATTTGTTTTGGTGGGTGACGGGGAGTTCGTTGTAGCATCTTTCAGCTTGTCGTACTCGGCACTCCACCGGTACGCATTTGATCAAATGGAGGACTTTGCCTGCCGTAATGGCGGTGTAGCCTGGTGCCTTCATGATTCGATGCGCCATTTCGTCCGGGGCGATGCTGGCGAGAGAGAGAGCGTTTTGTAGAATTTGTCTCTCTAAAGCACATTTTTGCTCCATTATGTCTTGATACAATTGTGTCAATTGTGTTTTCAAGTGTTTTTCCACGTAAATGAATTTGGAATTTACGTAGGAAAATATATCGAGGTTATCGATTGGGACTCTGGAGTGGCCCTTAAACGTATGTCCAGGTTGAGTCTCGAGTATGCAGAGTTTGGGATGTTCCGTCCTCAAAATTCTGTAGCCGCACACATTTATTTCCGTGGTTCGTGCTAAAGCAAAGGTGGATTCTTGCGTGGTGACTGTGTAGATAGTCGGTGATTCCTTCCGTGTGGGCTTAGATGAGAGGCGGTGTGCTAGGTCTTGGTAGAGAACGTCGTAGCGATTGAAGTGGCAGTTATCGCTGGGTAGCGCCGTCCAATATGTGGTTGAGCCATCTGCGTCGTTGCATTCTCCTTCAGCTACGGGACATCGAGCACCGGAGGGTAATATTACTTCATTGGTGCTATGTCTGACGGGGAGCTCGAGTCTTCGGGTGGTAATTTTTATAGATGCTTGAACGACCACGTTATCCCAAGTGCCAAACGGGTCGCTGAACTGAGTTCCGAAGCATGTTCCGTCGGTTCTGGTGGTTCCTGCGAGGGTCAAGCTACGATGGTTGGTGGTATTCACCTTGATGTCCGTGATAAGGCCGTTGTTTCCCAGGAATATAGTTCCGGTGTTGTATAGTTTCTTGCAGGTTTCTGCCGATACTTCGCGGATGTATTCGCGCCTTCCATTGTGCACCAAGGATACATGTGAGTGCATCCCACAGTAGTAGATGGTTCGATCGATTTCAACCTTACATTGGAGTCCGATGGTGTGGTCGAATTTGCTCAGTTGTAGCAGTTGTATATATACTTCTTCTTTGTCCGCTTCAATGTTATCTAGGTTACATTCTCCGATATCCGTGAGGGATAGTGAAGTAATGTTTAGACCATGCCCTCCGCAGTCATAACCTATTAGTCCGTCAGAGGTTATGGCTAACAGCGAGACTGCTATAAGGATACTTGCGTAGGTCTTCATTCTACTGAGGTTCGTCGATTACTAGCCGGTCCTCCGCCGATGCATCCAAGATATAGTCGTCTGGCCCGGAGTGGGGGTCTTCCTCGATAGGGTTTTGATGTGGGGAAGCTTTTAGCTTGTCTTCGTGTACAATTTTTGTCTTATTTCTACTTATGGCTAACTTAACGTTACGATTACCTAAGAGACTAATGATTTTATAGGGACCGGTGTATTGATTGCTTAATTTGCCTTTATTTGGTTCTTTTAATAAGTACACGTAGTTTCCCGCTCAAAACTGTTGGGCGTTAACTCGGCGGTCGTAGTAGACCTTTGACCTTTGTTTAGCGGCTATTAAGTTTCCGCGGGCGACGGCTTGAACGTCACTCAGTTTGTTAAAAAGGTTTGTAAGATAATTAGCGTAACTCTTGTCCGTAACGTCGGCGACATCGGGGTAATTGGAAGGCAACTTGGCTATCTTCCCAAAGACTAATTCATGGGGAGTATATCGCGTCCCTTCGTGTACGCTAGTATTATAAGAAAATGACGCTAGTTTTAAGTATTTGTCCCAATCATTGTTTCTATCTACGTATTGCTTTAAGTATTCTCACAAGACATGGTGGGAGCGCTCTATTGAGCCATTAGATTGCGGCCGGTAAGCCGTCGTTTTGAAGTGCTTAATTTTAAACCTTTTTGCTATGTTACGCATTAGGCTATTTAGAAAATGCGATCCCTGATCTGTTAGAATAGCTTTTGGCGCTCCGAAGACGCATATTAGTTCATCGGTGAACGCGTCAGCTACGTCGATTGCGTTAGCGTGTTGCAGAGGGATTGCTAAGGAATATTTTGTTAAAAGATCTTGTATGGTAAGTATATATTTGTTATTAGTCCGTGTGACGGGTAACGGTCCCATAATGTCCATCGAGATTTTATCGAAGGCTGTGCCAGGAGTGTCCGTTAGAACCATGGGTTGTCTGGTCTTTACGCGGACTAATTTTTTCAGTTGGCAAGGGCGACAGTTTTTGATAAAAATTTGAATGTCATTTTTCATACCGTTCCATTGGTAGCGTTTCTTTATACGTTGGTATGTTTTTGTGATGCCTTTATGGCCACCGATCGCTGAATTATGATTTTCGGCGATAATGTTTTCTCTCTCGGCTTTTTGGGGAATAGATATTTCGTTATTACAAATGAATATTTTTACATTAATTTCGCTTAGAATGCGCGTTAGTAAAGAGTGTACCGCGTTCCAGGGGACGTTGTCAATATCGCCTCTGGCTAATGAGATAGAAGACAGTTCCAATTCTCTGACGACATCCAACAGCGATTGTAATGATTCTTTTAGTATCTCTTTTTCGGTAATTCCCGATTCGCGTTCTTTGACGACTAACGATATAATTTGGCGATTTCCGTCGCGGTTTACCTTTGCCCTGGCTAGAGCTGCTCCTCTAATCATGGGCAAAGATTTGTTCTCTTGGAGCATGCGAGCTCCAAGGTCGATCGGTATACCTTGTTGTGTGACAAAAACGACTAGGTTATCCTTACGCGTGACGAAATTATCTGGGATCGATATAACTTGCGGTCCGATTTTAGTTCTTTGCACGAATTGATCATTTATATTATCGAAAATAGGGGTGTCGTCGCTAGGATCGGAACTGTTGTCGCTCTCAGTCTTGCTTATTTCGCCGGTTTTCGTCATTGTTAATATCGTCGTTGTTAATATCGGTTTCGTTAGAAGATCGCGTGTTTGGTGGGTCGTCTGTATCGTCGCTTTCCGTTTGCTGCGACGATTTTCCGATTTGTTGCGGCGTTTCGACGGATCGCCTTCTT
This sequence comes from Nylanderia fulva, assembly GCF_048542155.1. NCBI lineage: Eukaryota > Metazoa > Arthropoda > Insecta > Hymenoptera > Formicidae > Nylanderia > Nylanderia fulva. The sequence goes on from NW_028190463.1 coordinate 85,073, forward strand.
TTTGAGTTAAATAGCGATTCCTCGGAACTGGAGAGTTCTCGAGTTTGTTCAAGAGGTAGGATTTGCTTTATCACGTTTAGGTTAGCAGGTTGGATTGGGTTTCGGGAAAGTGCATCGGCGTTATCGTTAATTTTTCCCGGCTTATATACTACGCTATATTCGTATTCCGCAAGTTTTAAGCGCCATCGGATGAGCCGTGAGGTGGGGTCCGTTACGGAATGCATCCACACCAGCGGTCTATGATCCGTAACTAGTGTAAACTTTCGTCCATATATATAAGGACTGAAGTAATTGACGCAGTAGACGATAGCTAGTAGTTCCTTTTCGATCGTTGAATAATTTTTTTCTGCGCTATTCAAAAGACGAGATGTATAAGTAATGGGTAGGTCTTTGCCGATTTCCCCCTGGCTCAAGACTCCTCCGATAGCGTAACCGGAAGCGTCTGTTGTGACGACGAAAGGTCGCGTAAAATCGGGAAATTGGAAAATGGGCTTAGAGCATAATGCGTCGCGGAGTTTCGTAAAACTCTTTTCTTGGTCGTTTTTCCAAACAAATGCTTTGTCTTTCTTTAGCAAGTCCGTAAGGGGCCGTGCAATTTTAGAAAAATCCGGGATAAATCTACGATAGTATCCAGCAAGGCCAAGGAATTGTTTAATATTTTTCGTGTTGCGGGGCCTGGGGAATTCCTTTACCGCGATTACTTTAGATGGGTCTGGTTTTACCCCATCGCTGCTAATTATGTGGCCCAAATATCCGACTTCCTTGCGCAGAAATTCGCATTTGTCTGGTTGGAGCTTCAAGTTAGCCTTGCGTAATCTCTCGGCTAGTTTGTTGAACTTGATTTCGTGTTCCCGGAGTGAGCTGGCGTACAATACAATATCGTCGAGATAAACGAAAAGTTCGATTCCTTGTAGTCTGCATAGAACCTGATCCATGAGTCGTTGGAACGTCGCTGGGGCGTTTTTTAAGCCGAACGGCATTCGCTTGAACTCGTAATGTCCATGCGGTGTCGAGAATGCAGTTTTTTGCGCGTGCGACTCGTGCATCGATATTTGGTGGAATCCGGACGCGAGGTCGAATACACTAAAGTATTTTGCGCTGCCTAGCTGATCGAGAATTTCTGTTATGTTCGGCAAAGGATACGCGTCGCCTATCGTCTTTTCGTTTAGTGCTCGATAGTCTACGACCATTCTCCAACGCTTGTTTCCCTTCGAATCGGGTTTCTTAGGTACTATCCACAAGGGTGAATTGTACGGTGATTCCGAATGTTTAATTACATCGTTGTTTAGTAATTCTTTTATTTGCTTGTCAATTTCCTCCTTGTGGATTTGAGGGAAACGATATTGTTTGGTATGTATGGGTTGATCGTCGGCTGTCGTAATTTTGTGAGATAGCAACCCTGTATACCCTAGCTTCTTGTTTGGCAGGTGAAACAAGTCGCTGTACGTTTCTATTAGGTTAGTTACATGGTTAGTTTCTTCTTTGTTCAAATAGTCGAAACAAAGGAAGTCCCGGATAGTTGATTTCTGTTCAACAGAGGATAACTCTGTGGTTGAGGAAATAGAAAGGATTTAGTTTGATGACCCTAAGGTTGCATCGGATTCGCTTCCGCTAGAGATTTGTTCTATTTCCTGGAGGTCTATCGTAGGGACCACTAACTCGCGGTCTGTATCGCTAGCATTGATTGCGTGGAGGTATGCCCTTCCACCGTGATTAGTGACTATCGCTTCTCCGAGGAATACGTTTTCGCAGACGCTAAGACGCGGGACGTATCCTACTGCGACGTCGGAATTTTGTACGTTGACGTAGAACGTTGAGCGCGATCGAACAGGTACTACTATAGTTTCGCGCTGCGAGAAAGGAATTTGAATATTTCGCCAGTACTCTGACCCTTCCTTGAGATTAATGCTGCTAGCATCTTGGAGGAAGTCGGATCCTAGGATCCCTTCTTGAAGGATTGGGAAATTATTTGGTACCGCGTGGAGATAGAGGCGATAACCCATGTACACGATTTCGGCGGACCCGAGTGTTTTTATCTTCTCGTTTGTTATACCGCTAAGGTACAACGTGTCATCTAGACAAATTTTAACCTCGGGATGTAGATTTCGAATTTTAATGAGATTAGGGGCGGCCCCCGTATCTATCATAAATGTTGTTTCTTGTAAAAGTCCGTCAGCAATTAAGGCGACGGTGGGCGCGTGTGAATGACCGGGTAAATTTAATGTTGCGATTCTGGCTTCTCGGTACTCGTTCCTTCGACTAGATTTATCGGACGGGTCGTTTGGGGAGAAGCCCCTTGGTAAAGTGTACCCGACCTTCCCGCAGGGCTCGATGCGTTTCCCGTCTCATTCTTCCGCGCGTTATTATTGTACTCGCGTTTTCTACACTCCTCGATTTCGTGTCCATTGTTTTTACAATAGCGACACCATTTGTTAAGGCGGTCATTTTGACGAAGAAGAGCATTATTAGAGTTCGCGTTATTATAGGTTTGCCGTCTGTCGTTGTAGGCTGGACGATCCTCTCTTTCTCGCGTTACAGGGGGTCTCGCGTAATTGTTACGCGATAAATTATTCGGATAACGCTCTCGAGAATAATTTCCATTGCGCGGAATAGTATCAGTTTGCGCCTGGCGTGTATATTCATTACGTGGGAGGTCCGGTTCGCGACGGTCGCGCGGCTTATTTCGATCTCTGTCCAGCTCCTCTCTCTTTGCAAGTTCCTTTGCCCTTGCAAATACCTCAAACGGTACGGAGAAAAGGCGTCTATCCATCTGCAGTCTGTACTGAAGAGGTAGACCGTCATAGAATGATCGTGCCGTGAGTTCGTCGATTTCGAGAGCAATTTCGTCGTTCACATTTCCCGTTGTACGGCGCTTGGCATCTAGGATCGCGGATCTGAGTTCCTTAACACGACTAATGTAATCTAACATATGCTCGTGTGGTTTCAAGTACACCGTACTAAGTTCTCCTTTATATTGATCGATTGTTTTCGCGGAGCCAAAAGCGTTATTGAGTAGGTCTATTAATTGTACGACACTTTCGCAAGGTTCGTCCTCGACGGTGTAATAGGCGCGTCCACGAAGTTTAGTTTTTAGCAGAGCAGTGAGGTTCCGCTCCGAGGAAGGAGGAATGATTTCCCGAGCGCGACGACATGCTCGCGTGAATTGCCCTAGTGGTACGTTATATCCGTCGAAAAAAGGTACAGATTCCGTTGCTTCGCGAAATGAGACCTTGGGGAGTTGAGGCGACTCCATATGTGGGCCGGGTTGCCCGTTTGAATCGTCGAGGGACAATAAGGGTTGTCCAGAAAGCCGTAGAGACGGGCTGGTCTTTCTGCGGAGATGAGCTACTTCCCGGCGCAATTCCTCCATTTCAGCGAGGATGCTATCTTCTAACGCCGTCATTTCTCGAGGAGCGGCGTCCTCCGACGTTTTTTGCATTATTTCTCTAAGGGTTTCCAACTCGCGCTCTCTCTTATCCTGCTTTTTACGTTGGTCGGTTAGGTAGGCGGCTTCGTCTTTCAAACTATTTTCTTTAGACCTTAACGCGGCTTCCCTAGTCTTTAGTCTAGTCTGAGTTTCGGTAACTCGGTTTTTCGTTGTTTTAGTTTTAACTGAATTTCAGCTAACTCTGCTTCGGAAAACTCTTTCCTCGTTCCCTCCTTTTCTACCGAATCTTCCCTTTCTCCTTGTTTCCGGCGCGTGTCAACCATAGCTCGGAAATTACGTATCCCACCGCTGTCACCAATTTTGTTACGTCCCGTTCGCAGTCGCGGCGTGTTATTCGCGAGTGTATGATTCGCGTTGCACGTACTCGAACTATTGCGCGAGACAACGTCGTATTACGGAAATTTTTCCGGGGATACCCACGACGAAGGGTTTTCCGACAAAGGTTGCACGATGCGGAGGAAAGGGAAAGAATGTGTTACCCTTAAAGTAGCAGTTACGGCGTGGAGCCTATCTGTAATTCTACAGTTATGATCGTGGTTCCGTCTTCTATCCTCGCCGGGACGCTATCTGGGTTACGCGAGTAGTCTTCGTATATAGACTCGCAAAGTTCGCATAGGTCACCCGCCCGTGAGAGGGTGAGGCGGTTGCTGCAAGTTCCGCAAACTATCCCAACTAATAATCCACCTATGGTTAGGCTATGTTTCCGGATCCGTGTCCAGAACAATTGAGAAGTTCGAGGTAACGCGGCGAAGCATGAAAGACAAAGAGCGGCTTTAGTTTCAAAATAAATGTACCCGATACCGACTTGACAGTAATACGGAGGCTCGAGAGGTATTAGGAGATTAACTCCTAGAAGAGGGGTTACGTCTCTAAAGGGGATTGGGCACATCTATACCTGCCACGTTAGTTGTATTAAAAGATCATGCGTTGTTCGCTCGTAGATGGTTGATGAGACTGGACGTTGTCGAGAAGTCGGTAAATGTCGGTAAAGTGAGTCGATGTGGCGTCGATATAACGTCGGCAACTGTCGGTAACGATCGTCGGTAAAGGCCGTCGGTAAAAGCCGGTGGTAAATCGTGGGTAAGATCGTCGATAAAAGAACGTACGTCGGTATATTGTCGGTAACGTCGGTAGAAGAACGTATGTCGGTATAATGTCGGTAATGTTGGTAAAAGAACGTGTGTCGGTATAATGTCGGTAATGTTGGTAAAAGAACGTGTGTCGGTATACTGTCGGTAAATCGAGAGTGTTCTTAATTGTTTATTGTTTAAATGACTACCTTGTTGTACGGATTTACGAAGTTATTTCTTGAGACACGAAGATTTTTAAGAGATTGAATTATTTGCGTTTTTCCGTGTTAGAAGTTCGAGAGTTGTACCGTGTGCAGTGGACGACCCTAGTTTTATAGCCTGACCCTTTTTTTTATAGCTTCCGCAGTGACGATGGAAAAGAGGAAAAGTGCGTCGGAGATTTTTCTAGAATGTTCTCTTCCACGTGGTAGAACCGTCTCTGAATTTGCTAACACGCGCGATTCCTTAGGTTAACATGAATTTCACTTAGCTTTAGTAGCACTTTCTTGATCGTGTCGGCTCGTACTTGGAGGTAGTGCGTGCGGCGAGGGTCGTTCACTGGGATGTTTGGCGGCGGCAGGCGTCGTGGTTGGAACGTTATTGGTATGCACTTCCACTGTAGGAGTTCGTCGTTGTTATTATTTTTAATGTTGAAAATGTCCTCGTATTCAGGATCGGCCTGATACTCCACTCCGAGAAATTGAGAATATTCCTCGGTCGCTGATTCACGATAGAGTCGGTTTAGTTTTCGTAGTTGATTATTCCTTCCCGCGCGTCGCGTCTTAGGCATATTGAATTTGATGCATCATCTGAATGATTACTCAAATAAGGAGGGTTGATATGCGGCGGACCTCACTATCAATTTCTTATTTTGGCAAATGCTGAGAATGTTAATTCTAACTGTGATGAGCGGTGGTCCGCTCCAAAACAGTTTAAATTATTCTGAATTCAAACGCCGTATGACAGATTTAAACGCTATCGTATTTTATCACGGGAGTGGAAGTTTTGAAGAGTACTGAACACTAGTTTTCACACATGAATACACTGATTTATTCGTATAGTAGTACAGGATTTGATACTAGAACTTAGAATTTAGACTTAGACTTAGAATTTAGATTTTAGAGTTAGGATATTATACTTAGAGTTAGAATTTTAGAATTAGAGTTAGAATTTGGACTCAGAGTTAGAATTTAGAAGTGCGACTGTACTGTTCGGTGTCGCGCAGAGAACTGACGAAATTCGGGACTGCTCTGAGGTCCTTCGTTTCGGCAGCTCGGGCCTACGGCGGCCTGGAGAGGGGGAACTCTCCGGAGTAGGGGCTCTCACCGTGGTGGGAGATCCTTAGGCGCTACGAAGCGCCACGCTTAGTTTCTAGGCGGAGTTAAGCGTCATGGCCGGCTTTGGCGCGCTTTTCAAATAATGTTTGATAGTTTTAGGATTTATTTCTTATAGATGGAAAAAAATTTACATACCCGGACATAGTAATGAAGCCGGACGTGACAATAAATACAAAGACCTCTCTAATAAATTAAAGGGCAACTTTAACGTCCCTACCTCGAGAGTAGTGCCTATTGTCGTTGGCTCAAGAGGAGCTTTACCAACTGAAACAGTATTGGAATTAAAGCAGCTAAAAATAAAAAAAGAGGACTGGCTAACCATGTCTCTTATAGCTCTAAGAAGCTCAATCGAGATCGCAAATGCATTCATGGATAAATAACCTGTCTCAATGTGCTCACAGTACAAACTAATTTAAAATTTAACTTATAACGAAGATGCTAACCTGGGGCATCGGAGTTGGCCGGCCTTGCAACGTGGGAGAAGCGGAAGTGATTCCCGCCACCGCGGCGAGCCGAGCCCTGGCACGTTTATTGCTGTATTAACTTATAATAATAATTTATTTGCTTATTTATTTATTTATCTAATTTAATAATGTTTTACCCATTTACACTCATCTAAGCGGGTGAATGATCCGACACGGTTACTGGAGACCTACTCCGGGAAGTCCGCCCGCTACGCGGGCGCAGGTTTAGCCAAGTGCCTCGTCATCTAATTAGTGACGCGCATGAATGGATTAACGAGATTCCCACTGTCCCTATCTACTGGCGAGGTGGCCATGCCTCTTGTCTCGGCTGCAATGTTGCACCAGGGGCGGGGTGGGCATATGAGCTCCTCTTTGTATCGTGGGAAGGCGCCGCTTTTGCGGGAGCCCAAGTGTTCAATCCATCATACTAGAACAGGGATAACTAACTGATGCCGGCGTCGGCGATTCGCCGGGCTAAGCGGCAAGATGCGCACAAAGTGGCTAATGAGGATATGCTGCAACCAATGCTGCAGCTGGAGAAGAGCTGGCAACTGGGTCCAGAAGGACCGTAGATTGACACGGACCAAAAACTCGTAGGAGGGGTGAATACCGAAATCCTGATGGCATGGCTTGCCTGCCGGCCTCGGAGAGGTATACCCCTCTGAACCTGAATGCTCCTAGGCACGAGCTCCTGACTGGCTAAGCGGAAACGTATGTTTTAAAAGGGCCGATGCGTCCCACTGTGGGTCCCGAAAAGGACGAGGTATCCACAGTCGGTGACTGCGAGGCTCATCCCTGGCCGGTCTCGAGTTCGACGGAGCATTCAAAGAGCATTGAGCTCGCCACCGTGGTAATACCTCCTGCAGTGGTGAGCAAAGTGCTGAATGGCCAAGGCGCGTGGTGTTCACATAACACCGCGCGTCTGGCCTTTTTTTATGAGACAATTTTCGTCATTTTCTTTTATTTTGCTTTTGCCGCTCTTCTCCAAGAGAAATTTCTATTTCTATGTACTATGACGACCAACGTGCATTAACTCAGCACCTACCACCTATTGCGAGCACGTATACTCGGACGCCACGAATATGCCACGACCATCCTGGCATATGTCGCTGTGCGCTAAGCGTGACGCTGACCCTGCGACACCGGGCTAAGCAAAATGCTGACCCCGCGAGAGCAGGCGAAGCAAAACGCTGTTCTCGCGACACTGCATCTTGCTGTGAGGCTCGGCGTCTCGCTGGCTCCCGGCGCAGGGTCCGATTCGGCGGGTCTTCGTTGCCTGGACAAGGCGATACCGCCTTCGGACTTTGTCCGAATTTAGAAAGCAACACGCCGCGGTCGGACTTTGTCCGATTCTTAAAAGCAACACGCCGCGATCGGGCTTTGTTGCTTTTTCAAAAGCAACACGCCGCGATCGGGCTTTGTTGCTTCTTTAAAGGCAACACGCCGTGATCGAACTTAATGCGGATTGCGAAAGCAACACGCCGCGGTCTGGCTTTGTCCAGGTTTCGAAAGCAACACGCCGCGGTCGGACTTTGTCCGAAATTTAAAGCAACACGCCGCGGTCGGACTTTGTCCGAAATTTAAAGCAACACGCCGCGCTCGGACTTTGTCCGATTCAAAAAAGCAACACGCCGCGCTCGGACTTTGTCCGATTTAAAAGCAACACGCCGCGTTGACACTTGGGCTCTGCGCGGAACGGCGCGGGCCGATTTAAATGTGCGTTTCGCGGGGCGCTGTGCGAGCAGCGCTTCGCGGGACATTATGCGGTAAGCAGAACGCTGCCTGGAGCTCCTATGCCTGCCCTGTTTCTCGGGGCAACACGCCGCGAGGAGACTTGTCTTCTCAAAGCAACACGCCGGAGTAAATAACATCATAGCTCCTGAGTCAGGGGTGTGGTCACTTTGTGGCGCTCCCTCCTCCGAAATAACCATGCCACCCATGAGGACGCCCGGGTGTCACTGCTTTGCTAATCTTGCATCGCGCAGGAGATGCTGAGCAGGTAAGCCCGGGGTCTGGGGTGGCTTATGGTTGGGTCGTTGATGCGATGCAGACCTCTCGTTAGGTCCTTCAGCCTCTCACGTGCCCTTTGGATTCGGCAGGGAGGGAGTGCTGCGGGCGCAAGATGCGTAACGTATAGCCTCCCTTGCGTCTTGTCAATGCCTACCTCCTCGTGGTCTCGCTGGTAACGTTGTGCTTCTAGCACAACGGCTAAGTGGTGTTGGCGCCGCATGCACACTCGGCAGCCGAACATCAGGCAATGCCATAACCGCAATATGAGAGTGCATGTGGGAAGAAATAAATGCGGACCCACAGGTCAACCAACCAGCACAACACCCAGAGCTGAGCCGCTGTTGGACGTGGGGTGTGTTATAGCGGAACCCCGAAGCCAAGGTGGGAGACAGCGTGCCGAGGGCTGCATGGTCGTGGGGGTGGTACACGGCCGTGAACGATTCCCGTAGGGCACCTGGCGCAACCCTGCGGTAAATAAGTCGCCTTACTCGGGTACTGGGGGCTCTGCCTGAGTGGACCTTGCGACTCGCCAGAATCGTGGGACTTATTATGGAGAAAAATTTACAAACAAATACATTAAAACAGAGATACACGACGACGACAATGGCACAAAAAATGGATAAAGAGAAGGATAAGGAACTGGACCCTTTTGAGAGAAGGGAGTCCATTCCCAGATCGCCGCCGTCTGCCAAAATGGTGGTGGCTGGAGGAGCGGGCAGGCCTTGCTCAACTCCGCTGGAGCAGGGCGTAGAGGCGTACGACTCCCCAGCTGAGAGGAGGACGGCAAGGCCGCATGGCACAAGGATTCTGAGAGAGGCCGACGAGGTATTCGTTTTTCCTGGCCCCAGCGCGCCGAAGGCCGTAGAAGGAAAAGGAACGGAGGACGCTAACAAGGAGTTCTTAGCTCCTGGAGACGCGGAAGTGTGTGGAAGAAACAGGAGTGATAGTGTGACGAGCAAGGCGAGTGATGTGAGTGTGAGTGCGAAGCGAAAACGAGTGAATGAGGGGGAGAATGAGAGCGTTGCGGAAGTGAGTGAGATAGCGTGCATGAGAGTAATTGGTGCGAGGCTCCGTAAATTTCTGTTTACGGAGACAAACAAAATTTCAAAGAGTGCGAGTGAGAAAATACTGGACATTGTGGGAGAATATGAGGAACAGATGATGAAAATGTTGTGCAAGAATGAGAGAATACAGGGGAAACTGGATGAGTGTATGCGTCGAGCGAGTCGGTATTTAGCCTACGGCGGAAGCGGAATGAGCTATGCGAGCGTGAGTGCGAAAAATGTTGAAAAGAGCGTGATTGAAAAGGTACAGGAAGTGAATGTGAAGACGAGTACGAAAGAGAAGAGTTATCACATGATCATCTATCTCATTATGACGCTTTATGCGTTTTGTCTTGGTTGCACTACATTGACCAAGTATATGACCTAATGTCTCGTCTGCCTCGCCACAAGCCCGGCAGACGGTGTCTACATTATCGTGCGCTCTTCGCATAGTCATGCGTGTAGGATAAGTGTTGGTTCGCATTTTAATCGCGTCTATAAGACGCGAGGAGCGTAACAGATTGCTACGAGATAGCCATGCATTACTGAGTGGTTCTTGGCCAAAGTCTTGGACCCCTTGTCCTTGCGCAATTAATTGCGCCCACTCCTGCCTGTAATTGTTCTTAATTTGTCTCTTCCTTTCCTCTATCTGCTTGATGGACGCTGGCCAAGATAGTCGCAGCGCTGCAGCGTAAGACTTGTGCACTTTTTGCGATGCTTCATTACAGATAACTTTTCGGACGAGTATATCGTCAGTTGCGGCCGCTTTCGCGGCGTTCCTGAGTGCTGCCAGATAGACCATGGGAAGTGTCTCGAGAAGACCAAGTCCCCCTTCCTTCATAGGCGTGTATAGGAAGGCACTATTTGTGGTCTCATGCAGATGTAAGATCTGTTTAACACCGCTTCTAATGGCTATGTCAATGTTTTTCAGCGTCTCTTTGGATGGCGGACGCATTACCAACCCATAGGTGAATCTGGGCAGCAGGTACGTGCGCAACAGAAGTATCTTCTGCATTGGCTTAATAGGGAGCGCCTTCACCCTCTCTATGACTCCCTGAATCGTATGGAGCTCTGAACCCTCGATCAAGCCTCTCCAAGGTGTGGCTGTTGCACCTAGATATCTAAAGGCTTTATCTGGTTCTCCATATGGAATCGGGGTTCCTCTTACGACCATCTCCGGGTCTCTAATGTACCAGGTTTTTGGTCTTGGTACGTACTCGAAGGCGAAGCATTTCTCAATAGAAAGCGCCATACCACGCCTTCTTAGCTCGGTATAGACCGAGTTGATCTGACCGATGGACGTTTGTCGGTCTTGTGCTAAGAGTACCATATCATCAGCGAATGCCATTGCTGCCAAATTGCGCTCCTCGACTTTAACACCTACGGTGTTTTCTTGCACCATTTCAATTATAGGCTCAATCACCAAGTTAAACAAGGTGGGTGACAGGGGATCGCCTTGCTTGACACCTCTCTTTAATTCGATCGGCACCCCGTCACTTCTAGCCTTTATAGTGGTCTTGCAACCACTGTACATGTTCACGATGTAATTTGCCACTTTGGCCGGGATTCCTTTTCTTATTAATGCCCAATAGATGGGCTTGTGTGGGATAGTATCGAATGCTTTCGATATATCCAGGACGGTGAAAACACCGCCCGACGCTTTTGCTTCACTAATGGCTGCACTGAGTAGTCTAGTGTTCGTAAAACAGCCATTCTCTTTAGTAAAGCCTTTCTGTCTTAGCGTCTGTTGAATGACCTCGCGTATGCGACGGTCCAGCAGCGATGAAAATATTCTGCTTAACATTGAGGAGATAGTTATAGGCCTCCAGTTTTTAACATCCGAGAGATCTTTACTCGCTTTAGGTATAAGGGTAGTGCGATTCTGCTTCCAAGCTATTGGATAAGCCTCTTTTAGGAGCAGGAGATTGAAGAACTTAGCCAAAACAATACTGATGCCTTTTCCTTTCAAGTCAGCCTTTTCAATCTTATCTAAACCAACAGCTGAAGAGTTGGCAATGCGTCTGATTTTGTCCTGCACTTCCTTTGGCTTTATTGGTAGGAAGATATCTCTCAGCGGAACCTCGGCGTCTGCAACACCGATTGGTTCTTGCTGGGGGCCGGGCGAACCCCATAGATTGGTGTACAATTCTTTAATTTTCGCCATCTCGGGCGATTGACGCAATTGTATAAGCGATAGGTCATTGGCGGCCACGGCATCTGCCAGCTTCCTTGGACAGTTATTCATTAGCTCCTGGCATTTTGCAAAGGCGAAGCGCCTCTTCTCCATCCTGTTTGGCGGACGGCTTTTGGTTTTTCGATTCCTACGTTTTCTGGAATCTTTATGTACTCCCTTGTTTTTATTCAGGCATTCTGTTATCTCGTCGCATAGCAAGTCAATATCCTCACTGGTCGTTTTTTTACTTGCTAACGAGACCCAGTCTTGCAACCATGGTTGCCCATACGCCTTTCAGTTCACTTTCCGCTTCGATTTCCGCCAGCACACTCTCTCTCCAATCCTCGCCTTCAAAGGATAATTGCTCCGGCGCTGCACTTCGCGCCGGAGATTCGTTCTGCGTTCTAGGAACCTCGACTACAGCAGCCAATTCTGGCTGCCGTGAAGCTACATCAGGTTGTGGGGCCGGTACAACGGCCGGTTTCAGTCGACGTCTTGCATCGCTTATTTGCTTATTTGTTTTACCCGGGAAAAATTCCATCAACCTGATGTTAATGTTTCGCTTGTCTTGGAACCTTAGATTGTGTTGTTCGAGCCGTTCCATCTCATCCGCAGTCCACACGGTTAACTTTCTGCCACTCTTTTCGGCTGGTTTTTTAGCCTCGGCTGCTTTCTTTGTATTCCTTATTTTCGGGTGAGCAAACCTTTCATGTTGCGAGAGCCCAATCCTTGATTCGAAGCTCAACTTACAGTTCTCGCATTTGTACTCGGCCGCTGGATTAACCTTTTTACCCCTGCACTTAGGGTAATGACAGCGCCATGAATGGATTTTCGGAAAGACTTCCCGACATTTCTCGCACTCCCAATTGACATGCACATCTGGATGTTGATCTAGAAAGTGTGCGTTCAGCTGCTTTGCACCAATGCAACTGATACTTCTACTGTTCTCCAAACATTTTGGGCAGTCCATGACTGCATCTGTACTTCCTTGGATGGTCAAGGGCTGGGTAACCCGAATGGGTATTGGGTCCCATCGCCCGTCCGACGGCGCCCCTGGGACTCGGGCGCCGCTCGCGCTTCCTCGCCTTTTCGCCACATAGGCAGCGTCCGCCCCGCCAGAAGCGTTCTCGGGGTCGTCCGCCTCCGAGGCTTTTTCTATTTCACTATCCATATTTGCTCCTGAATAGACCGTCGCCTGGAGCCAAGACGACGGTCGGGCAATTGTGGGCTGCACCTCACCCCGACGGTTATAAATTAGTTTGCGGCGTGTTGCTTTTGATTTCCGCAAACAAACTCTGGGCACTCTAGGCTGCTCCTCACCCCGATGGTTTCTTTGGTGTCTGATTGCACAAGGTATACCCGGACTACAAAGAGCCGGCTTGGAAGAAGAGAAAAGGCGAGCTGGGGGTTAGTTTCCCAATTCTGGGACAGCAATTTCCCTTTTTCACAGAATAATCTGTTCCCCCATGATGGCTTACGTCATTTGATTCCTTTCTTCGCTTCGCCTTTTCGGCCGATGACAGGCCTAACAAGTTATCCCTGATGCGCCAGCTTGGCGAGTTCCGAGCGTGCTAATTTGCTCGGCGCTGTACACCCGTTAGCCGTCGCCCACCGTACCGTCTTGCTATGGTGGGGACGTTGCCCGGGAGTGACCACGAGGAGGTGGGGTACAACTTGGACGTGAGAGGCTGAAGGTCCTTACTAGAGGACTTCGTTGGCGCATCACGACCCAACTACGACTCTCTCTAAGTACCATCGCGGCGTGTTGCTTTGAGGACCGAGAGAGTCATAGTTACTCCCCCGAGAGAGTCATAGTTACTCCCCCGAGAGAGTCATAGTTACTCTCCGCCGTTTACCCGCGCTTGCTTGAATTTCTTCACGTTGACATTCAGAGCACTGGGCAGAAATCACATTGCGTCAACACCCGCGAGGGCCATCGCAATGCTTTGTTTTAATTAGACAGTCGAATTCCCCTAGTCCGTGCCAGTTCTGAGCTGAGCGTTGAATGGCGGCCGAAGAGGACGACCACGACGGCTCGCGCCGCCACGGAAGCCTCGCAGCAAGGAAGAATCCGCGGGAGGCCAAGGCACGGGACCGAGCTCGGATCCCGGGACCGGCGCGAGAACGCCGACCGTTCACCTTGCCCAGGCCCGGCACGTCAGCCAGACCCGCTTCCCGACCAAGCCCGACACGCCCCGCTCCTCAGAGCCAATCCTTATTCCAAAGTTACGGATCCAATTTGCCGACTTCCCTTACCTACATTATTCTATCGACTAGAAGCTCTTTACCTTGGAGACCTGCTGCGGATATGGGTATGAACCGGCGCGACACCTCCACGTGGCCCTCTCCTGGATTTTCAAGGTCCGAGGGGAAGATCCGGACACCGCCGCAACTGCGGTGCTCTTCGCGTTCCAACCCTATCTCCTAGAGTTCCAGGAACTCGAACGCTTATACAGAAAAGAAAACTCTTCCCGGATCTCCCGACGGCGTCTCCAGGTCATTTTGGGTTACCCCGACGAACACTCTTACGAGGGCCCGAATTGTATGCGGTTCCGCTGCCGGGTTCCGGAATAGGAACCGGATTCCCTTTCGCCCGACGGGCGTGTGTCTTTCGTATAATATTTATTATTATTTCTCGACACTCGAGTATATTGTACGCCGTCATTGACATAGGATTTCTCCTAGGGCTTAGGATCGACTGACTCGTGTGCAACGGCTGTTCACACGAAACCCTTCTCCACGTCAGTCCTCCAGGGCCTCGCTGGAGTATTTGCTACTACCACCAAGATCTGCACCGACGGCGGCTCCAGGCAGGCTCGCGCCCAGACCCTTCTGCGCTCACCGTCGCGACCCTCCTACTCGTCAGGGCTTCGTGACGACGCGAGAGAAGACTAACGCCCGCTCCCGGTTGCCGCCCCACTTGCCGCTGACGGCAGAGTATAGGCTCGACGCTTCAGCGCCATCCATTTTCAGGGCTAGTTGCTTCGGCAGGTGAGTTGTTACACACTCCTTAGCGGATTCCGACTTCCATGGCCACCGTCCTGCTGTCTTAAGCAACCAACGCCTTTCATGGTGTCCCATGAGCGTCGAGTTGGGCGCCTTAACTCTGCGTTTGGTTCATCCCACAGCGCCAGTTCTGCTTACCAAAAATGGCCCACTTGGCACTCTGATCCGAAGATGCTCGTGGCTTCATAATTCAAGAAAGCCAGAGATCTCACCCATTTAAAGTTTGAGAATAGGTTGAGGTCGTTTCGGCCCCAAAGCCTCTAATCATTCGCTTTACCAGATGAGACTCGCGCGCGTTCCGTGCGGAACGGCCGAGTGCCAGCTATCCTGAGGGAAACTTCGGAGGGAACCAGCTACTAGATGGTTCGATTAGTCTTTCGCCCCTATACCCAGTTCCGACGATCGATTTGCACGTCAGAATCGCTACGGACCTCCATCAGGGTTTCCCCTGACTTCGTCCTGACCAGGCATAGTTCACCATCTTTCGGGTCCCAACGTGTACGCTCTGGGTGCGCCTCTTCTCGCGATGAGAACGAGACGCCCCGGGAGTGCGAGGCCGCATCGCGACGCGGCCCATCCTCCCTAGGTCGACGGCCAGGGCCGACCTTCACTTTCATTACGTCTTTAGGTCTCGCGACAAGTCCCAATGACTCGCGTACATGTTAGACTCCTTGGTCCGTGTTTCAAGACGGGTCCTAAGAGTACCCAAAGCAGTAGCGTCGCCGACCGGTATCGGTCTCCCGCGAGACCGCGGGAGACGTTCGCAGGCCTGTCGAAGGTGTACCGTACTGTAACCAACAGCGGGCCAGGACCGGGGACGGCGCGAAGTCCGTAACCTCCGAGTACAGTGGCGCGCGCTTGCGACGGTCTCGACGCACCGTGAATAGTGCGGCCTGATACCTTGCGCGTACCGCCGAGCAGCCGGCCGGGCGACCGAGGGTTTGTCGCGTGCCGTTTTTCCGGCGACGCGACAGACACCGCACCCGGGCCGTAGACCGACACCCAGCGGGTCGCGACGTTCTACTTGGGGAGAAGTGCACGACGACGAGCGCCGGACATCGGCGCACGGTAGCGTGCCCGCGCGCGAGCCGCAAGGACTCCGCGGGACATCGCCGACCGACGCGAAGCCAGCGCCGCTGACGATGAATCTCCCCGTTCGATCTTTTGGGTTTCTTAGGTTTACCCCTGAACGGTTTCACGTACTCTTGAACTCTCTCTTCAAAGTTCTTTTCAACTTTCCCTCACGGTACTTGTTCGCTATCGGTCTCGTGGTCGTATTTAGCCTTAGATGGAGTTTACCACCCACTTAGAGCTGCACTCTCAAGCAACCCGACTCTAAGGAGAGATCCTCCCGAGGCGCGCACCGGTCGCTACGGGCCTGGCACCCTCTACGGGTAAGTGGCCCCATTCAAGATGGACTTGGACGCGACGCGGCACCTCGGGATAAGCGGATCCTCCCAAACACCACATTTCCCTGCGGCGGAACCGCGGGATTCGGTGCTGGGCTCTTTCCTGTTCGCTCGCCGCTACTAAGGAAATCCTGGTTAGTTTCTTTTCCTCCGCTTAATAATATGCTTAAATTCAGCGGGTAATCTCGCCTGCTCTGAGGTCGTCGCATAGTGAGTTTTCGTAGCCGTTTGCCTCCTCCGCGTCGCTCATCGTCGTCTCTCCTCTATAATATATATTATAAGAGGGAGAGAGAGAGAGCGTCGAACGAGAGAGCAGCAGCGGCAGCACACGAAATACGCGAGAAGGCAAATCGCCGGGGCGCTAACCGCACACACACTCGTTGGTGGTAATGGAGACGATATATCGCGGGGTTCGAGATTCTCGGCTCTCCCTTCTCTTTTATATACGAAATTCGGGCGGAATCGATTCGACGAGTACACGACGCGGCGCGCCGGTCCCCTTTTTTCGCTTTACGAAAATTTCGTGGACTCGGAAACGCGGTCGGCTCGCGATTCAAAACCCTTCTCCGTAAAGAGGTAAAGGATTACGAATGCTCTCTCCGCCGGACGACGACGCGCCGTATATTTCTCCGTAATACCGTTATGTGTGCGGGCAAGGGCGCCTCGGCATAAGACGCGCGAGCGCTATCGCACCGAGAGACGCGGCACAGAGTGCGAGAGCAGTCCGGTCAGTCTGTGTGATGTACGGAGAGGAGAGACGGTGAGACAAGCGCTACCTACTTTCGGGAGACAACGACGCACGCGCCGCTCTAGGGAAAGCGGTGCCATTCACCGTCCTGACCCTTTTTTTGGCCGTTTGTTGCTCCCTTCGCGCGCGCTCTTACTCTCATCCCATTTCTCCTCGGCTCTCGCGTACACGAAATACGGGAAAAGGGAAATCGCCGGGGGGCTAACCGCAACACACCCCCGGTGGGTTTTGGTTTTAAGGGACGATATATCGGGGTTTTTCGAGATTTTCCGTCTCCTTTTTTCTTTTAAAATACAAACGGGC
>NW_028190464.1:0-101973 GCF_048542155.1 Nylanderia fulva
CGTGTGTAAACCGTAGGCGATTGTATAAGATAAGTGAATACCGAACGCTTGATAAGAATAAACTTCTTGTGCAAAGTTAAACAGTGTATACCTCACTTACCTGCGTTTCCGAATCCCTCGATGATCCTCCTGCAGTTGTAATTCCGCGTCAAAGACGACATCAAGCTCTGGCGGTATCCTGTAACAAAGGAGAAGTAACATAATCTAGATCCTGCGGCAATCCTTGTCCGCGAAACATCTAAGCAGTTCCGAACTGCGCAACCGTGACGGCAACCTTCTGAAGGAAGCGCGACGTCTCACAAAGGGAACCAAGGGACGTGACGTCTCAATCCTCCCTACTACGAAGGGTCTACATCAAACCAACCACCTTCTTGCTTATTTAGGCCAAAGCAAGTGGCGACCATTCAGGTGAAAGCGGGGCATCTGATGATCGATAATACGAGTGAGGGGCCATTCTCCTACTACCGTCCGGTCACAACCTGACCAGAGCTGACCTGACCAGAGCTGACCTGACCAGAGCTGACCTGACCAGAGCTGACCTGACCAGAGCTGACCTGACCTGATAATTGATGAAAGGTGAAGAAAGGTGAGGTCCAAAGCGCTATTCTTGCCATTTTCTATCGACTGGAGTACATCTGTAAAGGTCGATTTTTCAAAGTCCACTTACCCTTGGGAAAAAAAAAAAAAAAAAAAGAGAGAGAGAGAGAGAAGAGAGAGAGAGAGATCCCTCAGGGGCACTACAGACTCATTCCTGTAGTGTACGGGTGTCGCAATCCCGAGGTACCCGAGCTGGAGTGCGTGGTGATGGATGAACGAGGTGCGATGGGCGTGCAGGCCCTAAAAAGGACTTGTCCACTGCACTAGGTGAAGGAAAACACCGAAGATAACACCCGGGGGGGAGGCCCCGTTAGCTGAGTAAGGCAACCTCCTAAGGGGAAGGAAAACCCCCGACAGAAAAAACCAATTTCTTTTTTCAGATATGGGTAGTAAGAAAAAAGAAGAGAACGTCCCGGGTTCGGGTACCGGGAACCGGCGTGGGGGGGGTGCAGGCCTGGCTCCCTCCATGTCGTCAACAGACGACAGGTCGTCCGCAGTTTTGCCGGCTGGGGCTGCGGACTGGACAGCGACAGTGCCGAGGAAGGACATCATGAGGACTCGTAGAGCCTACGAGGGACTCATGGTCAGGGACGAGGGAATCGACCCCAAGTATGTCAGGAGACTGCTTGGGCGGGTCGATTCCAAATGTAGCGAGATGGAGGAGTACCGGGTGCTCCTCGATCATATCGAGAGGCACACAACCAAGTGCTGGTGCGGGGGAGTGCACTGGGACTTTACTCCAAAGTGTCCCACGTGCGGGACTGAGGGTCCGCCGTCTGCCCTTCAGGACCAAGAGGAGGAAACGGAGGTGGTCGGAGGCAATCTTCGGGAGGAGAGGACCCCAAAGTCTGGGTCGGCTGGGGGGTGCCCGCTCCTCGGCGAAGAAGCGACCCACGAGGTGGAGATCCGGAGGCTGAAGGAGCGCGTCAGCGAACTGGAGGCCAGCAACCGGAAGCTTCGTGAGGAGCTGGAGGCGGTATGCGGCGCGGTGGCTCCCCTCCCTCCCTCTTCTGGGGAGAAGGAGGCGCCCCCCGCGAAGAAGAGATCGCGGCGAAGGCGGGATAGAGAGGTGGTCTCTGAGCCGGAACTTTCTGGCAAGGAGACCACCTCTGAGGTGCGGAGGACTCTGTTTGAGTCCTCCTCTGATGCGGCTTCGGGGGGGGATCCACACCAGCAGCTTCTAGCGCGGGTGGATCTCCTCGTTGGGAGTCGCATCACCGAGGCGGTTGAGGGCCTGAGGAGGACTGTGGAGTCCCTCAGGTCCTCTTTGGTTTTCCGGGGGGAGGGGGTAGGCTCGTCTGCCTCTGCCCCCCTGGTCAAGAAGGTTTCCCCCGTCCTCTCGACGCTTGTGCGTGAGAGACGGGGTCGGGGTGTAAGGAGGGTGGTCTCCTTCTCGGGGGTGGGGTCTCCGTCCCCGTCGGTGGCCAATTCGGCTGTTGGGGGGGCTGGGGGCCTTGGTCCCCGGGGGGGTTCTGCCAAGGTTCCGCGGCCGGGGCCGGTTACGCGGAAGAGAAGGGTCCCGAGACGGCTTCGGCGGCCCGACTCGGCGGCGGTGCATGTGACCTCTGTCGGTGACAAGAGGTCGTATGCGGAGATCTTGCGCGAGGCCGGGGAGCGCATCAGTCTGGAGGAGCTTGGCGTTCCTCCGCTGAATATGCGGTTTTCCGCCACTGGGGGCCTGCTCTTGCAGGTCCCTGGTGGAGATACCGGCGAAAAGGCGGATCTCCTGGCGGGTCGCATCCGCGAAGTCTTCGCGGATCGCGGGGATGTGGTGGTCTCCCGCCCCCAGAAAACCATGGATCTCCGGATCCGTGGGACTATGGGGGAGGGAATCGCCTCCCAAGATGACATCCGCGGTGCTCTGGTGTCTCTGGGGGGATGCTCGGTCGGGGATGTTCGGATCGGAGAGATCCGGACCCCTCGGGGCTCTCCCTGGAGCACGGTGTGGGTGCGTTGCCCGGTGGCGACGGCGAGTAGGGCTGTGTCCGCGGGGAGGATTAAGGTGGGGTGGGGGCTGTTGGGGGTGGAGCTGCTAAGCGCCCGCCCCCTTCGGTGCTACCGCTGCCTCGAGGTGGGGCATACTCGGCATCGATGCTCGGGAGTCGACCGTTCCGACCGCTGCTATCGTTGCGGCGTGTCGGGACATCGCGCGGCGGTCTGTGGCGCCACTCCCTGCTGTCCGATTTGTTCGGACAGGGGGGTGTCGGCAGCCCACTCCTTGGGGGCTCAGGGGTGCCTGAGGCCCTCAGTTTCCGGGGTGGATGGCGGGCGCCAGGCTCTGGGTCGTCCTGTTGGGGGACGGCCTTCAGAGATCGGGGCTGCCCCGGTGGGCGCTCCTGCTGTGGAGCGCGTGCGGGCTTCGGGGCCCCCTGTTGGGGGGGCACCCGATAGCCCTGAGTGGATGGAGGTGGACTGTAGCCGGGGGCGGGGGAGGTCACGGAGAGGTGGCTCCCCTGTGCCGGGCTGCAGCTCTGCTTCCAATGTCTAGTGTCGTCTTGTCCTATAGTCGTAGTGCGTAGCGGTGGATGCGGGGATTCCGGGGAGGTTGCCGAAAGGTGACTCCGTGGTGTCCCTGCTCCGCCAAGTCTATGTATTAGTAGGTAGCGGCGATGGGTGTTTGAGTGCCGGGGAGGTTACCGCAAGGTGACTCCGCGGCCTCTTTCGCCCGCGCTAAGTTTATGTCTGTCCTAGTTTGATTGTTGTCTTTCGTTTATAGGAGGGAGTATTATCCCCTCCCACCTTCTTTGTGGTTGGCCATTGGGCCTTTTTTTATGTTGGCCCTTTGAGAGCTGGGCCTGTGGCCTTATTTGGTTTTTTGTGGACGTGTACATGTTTTCGTCCATGTGTATAGTTGGTGACGTCCATGTGACGTCTTGTTGTTCAGTGTCGGGCGGTTTTCACCGCTTCCGTCGGGGACGGCACGGGTGAGGAGTGAGGGCTCCAACCCCATTGCACGTTGTCCCTGGGACGAAGAGAGGGGGTTCGGAACCCGGCTCCCTCTTGCTGCCCTCTCCCAGGTAGGGAGAGTGGCGCGGGAAGAATGTTTCCTGGAAGAGACACCACCTTCTTCCAGGGGGAAGAGCCCCGAAAGGGGTCATGGCCGAGGGTGTCCACTGGAAGTTATGCGAAAGCGGTTCCCGGTGGACAATACCCGTCAAGGCAAGGGTTTCAGTGAGGTTTTAGGTTTGGGTCAGGCCATCTCCTTCAGAGGTGGAGAATCCCCCACACGCCTTCTGGGTCCTCCCTCAGGACCCAGTCGGTACGGTTTGTTGGTTAAAGCAAATTTCCTCACTATAAAAAAAAAAAAAAAAAGAGAGAGAGAGAGAAGGGGGTGTGTCCAAAGTGCTTTTCTCGCCACTCTCTATTGACTGGAGTACATTTGTAGAGGTCGATTTTCGAGTCCGCATAACCTTGTGGAACTTGGAATAATTTAGAAAAAAAAAAAAAAAAAAAAGTAAAATTCGAGATATCGAAGCGCCACCTAGGCCAAAATTTGTTTCGTAAATAATCTCTCAATTTTGAAAAAAAAAAAAAAAAAAAAAGGGGGGGGGTCCAAAGTGCTTTTCTCGCCATTCTCTATCGACTGGAATACATCTGTAGAGGTCGATTTTCGAGTCCGCATAACCTTCTGGAACTTAAAAAATTTAGAAAAAAAGTAAAATTTGAGATATCGAAGCGCCACCTGGGCCAAAGTTCGTTTCGTGAAAAATCTCTCTCGATGATGAAAAAAAAAAAAAAAAAAAAATTTGAAAAAAAAATTCGAGATATCAAAGCGCAACCTAGCGCAAAATCCGTTTCGTGAAAAATGACTCCCGACGCGAAAAAAAAAAAAAATTTTGGAAAAAAAAAATTCGAGATATCGAAGCGCCACCTGGGCCGAAATTCGAATCGTAAAAAATCTCTCTCGATTATGAAAAAAAAAAATTTGAAAAAAAAAAAAAATTCTAGATATCGAAGCGCCACCTAGCTACAAATTCGTTTCGTGAAAAATCTCTCGCGATTCTGCAAAAAAAAAAAAAAAAAAATTTGAATTTTTGGTAGAAGACCCTAACCCTTACCCCTGCATATCCTATTGGCTACCCGCTTCTGCACTTGCCTTAAGGCATTCTTAGTGCTGCGGGCAGCCTCCAGGCGTTCAAACCATACAGGGGCCCCGTACAGGAGCATGGCGTGTACCGTCCCAGCGTACAGCTTTCTCACATTCCCGCCACGTCCCCCGAGATTGGGCAGCAGGCGTTGCAGTGCCATCGCTGCCCTCTCTACTTTGGGGGATATGCGGCGGAAGTGTTCCTGGAAGGTCCACTTGTTGTCGAGGTGGAGGCCCAAGTATTTCAAACAGGCCCCCACCTCTATTGGGGTGTCCTCCACGCGGATGCGGGTTTTTGGTGGCGCCCCGTGAGAGCCATCATGAAAAAAGATGGCCTCGGTCTTTTGGGGCGCCACTTTAAGTCCCATCCGCCTAACCAAACGCACGACGCGGCTCACCGCGAGTTTTGCTCGAGCGATTTTTTCTTCCCACGAGTTCCCCCCGGCCATCACAAGCGTGTCATCCGCGTAGCACACGGTGTGACAGCCAGGGGGGAGGGCCTGCCGAAGAACGGCGTCATATGCGAGATTCCACAGCAGGGGCCCGAGTACCGACCCTTGCGGAACCCCGCACGTCATATGACGCCTTTGTTCTTCGGCATTTCTGTCCGTGTAGGCCAATTGCCTGTCCCGGAAATAATCCGCCAGGATCGACACCAGATATTGGGGAACCCCGTGGTGATTTAGGGCCGCCCCTATCTGGTGCCATGGCAGGGTGTTGAAAGCGTTGGATATATCCAACGATACCGCCATCAACACCCCGCCTTCCTCCATTTTGGCCTCCGCGATCGAACGAACCCGCAAGACTGCATCTATTGTGGATCGTCCGACCCGGAAGCCATACTGATCCTGGCTTAGATTTGGTCCTTCCCGGGACAAGTGATAGACAAGGCGGTCCGCTATTATTCTTTCTAGGATTTTACCCGCCTCGTCTATCAAGCAAATTGGCCTATATGTCGAGGGAACATCCCTCGGCTTGCCCTCCTTGGGAAAGAGGACTACCCTAGCCTCCTTCCACTCTCGTGGGAAACGACCCATGCGGAGGCATTCGTTATACATCCTCAGCATGGGTTCGGCTAGACCCCTGTAGGCGAGAGCCCATACCTTTCCGTGTATGCCATCAGGACCCGGGGCTTTTCCGGGTTTTATCTTCCTGATGGCATTACGGAGCTCCCCTCCCGTGACCCTCATGGCCTCCTCGTCCCACACCCAGTCCCGCTCCGAAATTGGGTCAGCTTGACCCTCTTCCCGCGGGAACAGGGTGTCGACGATTTGGCCAACAAATTGGGGGTCCAAGGACTCTGTTGTGGGGGCGCCTCCTCCTTTCAGTTTTTCAGTACTATTTTATATGGGCGCCCCCATGGGTCCTCGTCCAGGGAGGAGAGTAGTTCCTCCCAGGCTCTCGCCTTTACCTTCCTTATCAGGACGCGTAGGTCATTTCGTCTCATTTTGTAGATGTCCCACGCGTCCTGATACCTTTCGGGGTCTGACCGCTCGAGTCTCTTCCTCCTTCTCACCAACCTCCTTGCCTGGTCGGAGGAGCGCCTCGCCTCTGCGATCTTCTCCGACCACAAATAAGCTTTTCGGGGGGGGGATCTTCTTCGTTCTGGGCATGGCTGCGTCGCACGCGTCGCTGATAGTACGCAGCAGCCATGCCCTTTTTTCCTCCTGTTGATCCCCCCCGTTGTCTTCCCCACGAACCATCAGGGCCGCCTCGATTGCGGCCAGGAACGCGTCTTGATCCATCTTTTTAAGGGTCCACCTTCGAGAGACAGATTCTCTCATACAGCGGCGCTCTATTACCTCGCGGGGGAAGGCGCTGATGGAGAACTCTATATATCTATGGTCTGATATTGTTTCTGTCTCCGCCAGCACCCTCCACCCGCTTACCAACCTCGAGGCAGAGGAAGTGACCCAAGTCAGATCCACGATCGACTCCCCCTGCCTCCTGACACACGTGGGCTTCCTCCCCCTGTTACAGGAGAAGAGCCCACACCGCGCCGCCCAATCCAAAACCTGTCCGCCCCGCCAGTCATCGCGCGGGGAGCCCCAAACGCTCGATTTGGCGTTGAAGTCCCCGGCGACGACTATTGGGGCGGGATGGTATTCTGTAATCTGTCCCTCTATGGAATGTAGTCTCCCGCAGAACTCCTCATTGCTGAGGCTCGGCGGGAGGTACACCCCAATAACGATGGTGGACCCCCATCTAACCGTCACTGTGCCCTCCCCCGACTTTAATGGCTCCGCCGGGGGAGAGCTTGACGCGCTCCTTTGGGTGATTGCAGCCAAGCCGTCCGCACTGCTTATCCAGCTGTCTGGTATTTTGTGCGGCTCGGCTACAACCCCCAGGCCACAATCTCTCTCCATCATGGTCTGGACGAAGAGAGCTTGGGCCGGCCCTGAGTGGTTCACATTGGCCTGTAATATTTTACAGGCCATCCTTTCTTATGTCTGTTACCGCGGGCCCCGCTGTATCTATCGCAGCGGGGTCTCCCTCCTTCAGATCTTCTTGAAGCCTCTTCCTTTTGCTTCCTCCCTCTGCAGGGAATTTTTTTTCTTCCCTCTTCTCCCCCCTTGATCTGGAACGGAGAACCCTCTGTTCCTTGGGCTTCTCCTCCAGAATTATGGGGGGGGGGATGGGAGCGGTGCTTGGTATCGCTCCTCTGGGGCGATCCGCCGCTTTGTTCAGCGGTGTGCCCCTCTTGCCTTTGTGTACCGGTGTGCACGTCCTACTACCCGTTCTGTGATTGGCAGGTAGTCCCTTGTCCGCACACACCGGGCATCTTGCCTCCGATTCGCAGTTTCTTGCGATATGTCCTTCTTCACCGCAGCGGTAACATTTACCGCTGCGGTCTGCGTTGTTCGGGCACCTTGCGCGCACATGTCCCCCCTCCAAGCATTTGTAACATTGGAGGGGTCTTGCCTCTAATAGTTCCGCGCGCGCAATGGCCCATCCGATCTTTATCGATCCCACCTTCATTATTTGGTTTGCTGCCTTGAGTGGGCAGCGAACCCATACTATCCCCATACCACCGGGAGTTTTTCGTATTTCCCCGGTGTGTATGTCCCCCCTCCTCGCATTTGCCGGCTATGGCCACAGCTTCTCTGACCTCGAGGGTCTGGATTGATTCGTCCAACCCCGAAGCCTGATTTCCGCCATCTTCATCGGGCGTTGCACTTGGACGCCTTCCCTGCTTGCAAATATTCTTCTTAGGGCCTGGGCGAGCCCTTCTGCCTTCTCGTTGCCGTTCGCCCTTGAGATCTCGAAGACGTAGGCTTCCGTAACTGCCCTTCTGATTTTTACGCCCTCAATGCCCAGGCCTTTCAGGTCCGTCTTCATGCGCGCCTCCCTGAGAATCTCCTCATAGCTGCCAGGGGGGCACGTGATGGTGACCGCAGCCCTTCTGGGCTCCCTCCTTTTGGTGGCTGCCCGCGGTTGGGTGGTGAGTTTCGGGGGGGGGGGTTGGGTTTGGGTTCATTTTCCGTGCCCCCGCACTTTTCTTCGCTGCTGCCTCCTCATTTGTCGCTTTAGCCACGGTATCCGTCTTCTTCTTTTTTTGGATACCACCTCGCTCCAGGATGTGGTATCCTTTTGTATTTCTTTCCCCTTGATCATTATTTGGGGCCTCTCCTCTTTCCTTGCGATTTGGGGTTTTTGGGGTTTCTCCTCTCTTCTCTCCCGTCTTTTCCCCTTATCGCTTGCTGATGCGGGTGTTTTCTCCATCCTTTTCATCGTCCCTTCCTTGTCTTTTTTCCCTGGAGGGACTCTTACTGTTGCCGCTCGTGCCGGTGGGTTTAATGTAGTGGCCGGCATTATCTTTACGGCCTTTTTTATGGTCTCTACTTTTTTAACCACCGGTTTGACAACTATTGTTTGCTGTTTATGCAGCTCTTGAGCCTTCTTTCTGATTTGGAGTTTTTCCCCCCCACGTAGGGAGCGGGTATCCCAGCCTTTGGTCGAGCAATCTTTCGATTATGCCCTCTATCTTGGCTATCAGGATGTTGTGCTCTTCCCTTTCCTTGACCTCGTTGTCTGTGTTTCCTTGTGGGATGGTGTATTCCTTATTTCCCCTGGAAATGTATATGCTACCAGTTTTTAGGGGTGTTTGCTCTTCCTTTTCTTTCCCTATCCCAGAGGTGCTGTGGGGTCTCCCCACCATATGGTGGAGGTGAGATCCCCCGCATCTCGACATCCTCATTCAGGGAGACTTCCCCACCGCTTGGTGGATGTGTGGTTTCCCTGCTCCTTTCCATTCCTTGGGTTGGTGGGGCCCCCCCGCTTTGGAGCGGAAGTGGGGTTCCTTCAATCCTCCTCCTTGTCTTTATCCTTCTTCTCGTGCAATAAGTATTGAGCGGTTCTCTCTCTTCCTCCTCCGATGATGTGCCCTGGTATGGTTTGGAGCGAGGTTTCCTTCTATTTGCTCGCTCCAATTCCTTTTCAAGCTGTTGTTTTTCCAGCAGTAGTTGTTGTACTTGGGATCGTAGTTCTTTAAGTTGCAACTCTACCGGGACCTCTATTGGGTTCTGGGCTCTCATGGCCAGTGTCGTTGCGGCCGCGCACATGTCTGCGGCCGCCTCTTTGGCATGTTTAATTAGATCGCCCTTCATATTTTTGGATGCCACGGCTACTTTGTATATTGCCGTGGCCCTTTCTGACGCTATTGCTTCTAAGTCCGGTGTCGGCTTATAACAGTATTCGTCCCCTTTCGTTTTTATCCTGTCCAGGAACTCATTGAATGATTTTCCTGGCTGAGGATTTCGTGTAGGGTCCATGATTTCATGTACTCGTTGTTCCTTCTGTTTTGCTTGTTTAGCAGCCTCAGCTGCCTTTTTCTTCCTATACGCCCCTGTGGTTTCCGGGCGTCCCTGCCCCCTGGGTTCGGGTATGTGCGGAAGTGTTTGTTCCTCTTCCTTTGTTTGGGTTTGCTTTTTGGTACCAAGTGCAGGGAACTCCTCATCATTAAGAACAATGATATTTCCATCACTGTCTTTACTAGTTTCAGGCATTTTAGTCTTGCCTTCTTTTTCGCACGATAGTATATCGGTATCTATCTCTGTGTCAGTTCCAATTGCAGCTTCTGACATCTTTCTCCATTGGGCGAGCGCTCCAGCCCTCACCTTTTCCCGCTCCATTATTGCCTTCTGGCGCCTCTGTGCAGGACCCGTCTTGCCCTTCTTTCGGCTCGATCTCATCGAGCACGTCGAGGAGAGACTGCTGTTTGAATCGTATTTAACGCAGTCTATCAGCGGTAGCAATGCTGATTTCATTACCTCCCCTTGCCAGAGGTACATCTCCTCATCTTGGGTATGTGAGTGTTCCCCAAGTGCCTCCTGCAGGTTCTCCTGCACATTAACTCCATCCTTGTTTTTATTATTATTGTTTGTGTTGCTATTATTCATCTCGATTAATCCCACTCTCCCGCTGCGGCTCCGTCCCCCAGGGTATACCCCCACCGGCCAAGGGGTGCCCCGAAACATGACCGGCCACACCCCAAGGCCGGGCCCCAAGTTCCCCCGGGGAGGGGACATATGTCTTAGGCCGGGGGCACCCCGGCCAGACTCCGAGCCTTTTACACACCCGTGTGGGATTTGACGCCCACACGGGCTTTCAGGGGTCCCGCGCCTCCGACAACGCGGGTACCGCAGCGGGCGGCGCCACCCGGGAGGCCCCACGGACGCTTTGGACAGGGTCGCCGCTCCCCGGCCCTGTCCTACACGCCGTGGCGACCAGCATATGTGGGCGCCCCTCGTCGAAGGCTTTCGACGAGGGGCAAGCGCCTCCCCGATCGGTCGGTTTGGAAAGGGTAACGGTCCCGACCGACCGGGGATGTCTACTCTCGCCCCAGGCCCCGCCTCGGAAACGTCCGAGCGGCCCTGGGGCAGGGCGGCCGCAGCACCCTCCGGGCTATGCCCCTTGGGTAACCCCTCCGGGCTATGCCCCTTGGGTAACCGCGGCGCGCCTTCGCCGCCATCCTCGGCCCGGATCCGGAAACGTCCGAGCGGCCCGAGAATGGCAGGCCGCAGGGACGCTGGGACGAGAGCAAGTTCTCCAATCAGCACCCTGCGACCTCCCTCTCGCCGTCGAGCCCCGCCTCGGAATACGTCCGAGCGGCCTCGACGGCCGACCCGTGTGGTCCCCTCCGGGCAGTGCCCCTTGGGAAAACCCTCCGGGCTACGCCCCTCGGGTGACCACACGTGGCCGTCTGCGCCGACCCAGCCCTGCCTCGGATAACGTCTGAGCGGCCTGGGTGCGGCCTACCCCAGGGACGCTGGGACGAGGACCCAGGCTACCCAGCCTGGAGACCCCCAACCAGCACCCTGAGGCACCTCCCTGTCCTCGGGAACCGTTCCACGAACGGGCTCCGAGGACCGATCAGCATGGCCCCCTCCGGGCAAAGCCCCTTGGGACAACCCTCCGGGCAAAGCTCCTCGGGTGACCATGCTGACCCCTCCGGGCTAAACCCCTCGGGAAACCCTCCGGGCAAAGCCCCTCGGGTAGTCACGCGCAGCACCTCCGATGCGGCCCCCGCCGATCCCACCCCCCCCAGGTATAACCCCAAAGCAGGCCCCCCCTTGACGGAGGAGAGGGAAAAACCCCGGGCGGCAGAAGCCGCCTACCTGACAGGCGTGTCAGGCCACAGAGCATGGTGGGAAGGGAAGCGCCGAAGCGCCGTGCAGTCCCTTCTCCTAACGGTGCCATGCCACCGGGCGTTTGAATTCCGGGTCGCCATCCCTTACCACATACGAGCCGAAGCTCTAACGGGGAAGTGGGCCCCGTCTCCCCGGGGGGTGGAATTCTTCCACCGCCCGAAGAGAGCCCCCAGAGACGGAGGGCGTGCCCCCGAGACCGGGGGCAGTGTACCTCGGAAGGTACGGTCCGCTCTTGGCACCCCTCGCAAGAGTATCCTCTTGCGAAGGGTGAGCCCTCTCATCACGACAAGGTGGCGGACAACGAGAGGGATCCGGAGATCGGATCGAGACCAGTAACCTCGGACACCTTCTCCACTTGGGAAGCGGATGAGGGAGAGGGAAATCTAACCTTTTTTTTTTTTTACGTCAGGAATGTGTTCAACACATACCCTCCACCTCGGGGGAGGCTTCGGGTTATGCGGGGATGGGAATGGGCAGAAGGCCCGCTAAACCTGACGGTGGTCCTCCTGGCGCTACTCGGAGGCCCCGGGAATCGTTTTCGCATGCAGCCGGTGCGTCCGAAACGCCGTGACGCACCCCTTTCGGGTGCATCCCCTCCGTTTGACGGGACAAGTCCCGTCAGGCGGAGAAGAGTGGAGACCACCACCACTCCTCTCCCCTCCTTGGAGAGCCGCGTGCAATGAGTTCGAGGGCCCCCGCCCTCGAAATCTGCAGCTCTTCCGTCTCAGGTGTTGAGGCTCCCTCCGCCCGCAATGGAGGGTTAGGATTTGGCTCCAACACCTGAGACCTCTCCTGAGAGACCCCCTTCGAGAAGGAAGTCTCCCTATACGGAAGGGAGGGAAGTACGACTCTCCTGAGAGTGTCCATCTCCCCTCCGTCCCGCATCATTTACTACTGGAATCCCCCGGGGGTCCCGGCTCCCTCCCTCCTCAAAAGGGATCGGGATTCGGCCGGGCCCCCCGGGGGTTCCCGGACGGGGGGGGCCCGTCCCCCGGAGGAGACGGACCCCCCCGCCCCTTCACTTCTGAGGGAGAGGCGCTAGGCGTTTGCCCCGCGCGTCTCCCCCCTCCCCCCTTCACCAAGAAGGGACTGAGTCCGGCCCCGTTCGCCCCGAGAGCTGCCCCCCGGCGATAACGCCGGGGCGAGCCCCCGAGGCCCCCGGCCGGGCTCCCCCCTCCTCCGCCGGAGGTGCCGACAAGCACCCCGGACCCCCGAGTCGGCGCCTGGCCGGTTGATCCACACAAAGCGGACATCTCCGGCCGGACAGGCACCCCACCGCTTTGTGGCCAGGGGAGCCGCAGCGGTAGCAGCGGCGTCCCCTGTCCACACTCGAGGTGCACCGGCGCCATGTATGACCAGCATACAGGCACCGGTAGCACCTCGCCGCCCCCATCACGTTGGCGACGGGGGATTTGTCGCCAACTCCTTTTTTCTTGCCACCCTTGGCAATCTCCCTCCTCTTCTCCTCGCCCTTATTCCCCTTTTTCACCCCTCTCCTTACAACTTCCACCCACTTCCCCCTTCCCCGATCCCCCCTCATTTGCCTCCCCTGAAGCCTCTCGGGCCACACCTGCCCGATCAGCCTCCATCCGCTTGAGGCGCCCCTCCAGGAGCCCCAACCGGTCCGAGTTGGCCGCCAGTCTCGAGGACATGTCCTCGAACCTGGCAACCAATTTCCCCGGCAAAGGAGCCTCCCCGACCGGCGCCTCCCGCTCCTCCACTTCCATCTCGGTACCCTGATCACGCGTCTTCACGCCGCGATCAGGCACCTCCATCCCCTCATCCATCTCGATCCCCTGATCCCGGACCTCCAGTCCGCGATCAGGGGCCGAGACGATATCCCCACCCCCATCCGGCTTCTCTCCATACCGGACGCACTCGCGACGCGTGAGGTCGGAAATGACCCACGTGTGCTCATGCGCCTAGTTCCGCACGAGTCTGGTGAAGTTCAGCACCTGCTGCACCACCAATCTCGGCTCGTCCGCCTTCAGATGTTCGTTGACGGCCCTTAAGAATTCAGTCGACTTCTTTTGGACCAGATCGAATCCCTCGACCGACCTGCGGAACAGCTCAACGGTGGGAGTCTTGGCGCCAGCCTCATCCCACCATTCTGCCAAGTCCTCCTCCCAATCGAGGCCCGGCAACATTGCTGCCGGCCTCGCGTAGTCTGGGATCTGCGTCTCAACCTCCATTGAGGCGTCAGACCCCCCTTCTCCTACCTCGCACCCGTCGCTCGATAACGACGGAGGGCCGGGATATCCCCATCTCCGCCGGACCCTGTGGCATCCGACTCCACTGGGCCGGTAAAAGTCTTTCGGCTTTTCTTCTTTTCCATATTGATTTTTGGCCTTTTTTTACTTGATGGCCGTCCAAGGGTGGCGAGCCGAAGCCCTTTTGGCCCCACCAGGCCCATCCATCCACACACACATGCACACACACATTCACCCAATGCCGGGAGTTAACCGGATCTCACCCACAGCCTGTCCGACTAGGGTGACCCTGCCAGGGACCGAAGTCCCCGTCGGCATAACCTGTGGGATCATTGGTCCAGTGCTCCCGACATAAAAACTTACACCAGCTCGGGACCCCCGGGTGCACGAAGCCCGTACCCTACGGGGGGGGCACATGACCCCCCCTGCAGAGTTCCTGAAGGTGCCCTCTTATACCGGAGGGCCGGTGTACCTCCCTACAGGAGGTACGGTCCGCTCTTGGCACCCCTCGCAAGAGTATCCTCTTGCGAAGGGTAAGCCCTCTCACCACGTCAAGGTGGCGGACAACGAGAGGGAGAGGGAACCTTTTTTTTTGTCGCTGGGGAAACCATCATGGTACCGTACACCCCCGGGTAGGGGTGAGGGTTATGTGGGACTCCTTGTTCCTCTTGATCGAGCCACGAATGGTTCAACCAGGGGGGCCCAAGACCTACCTCACTAAAACCCCAGCGAGTGTTTTTCCCGGGCGTTAGATAGGGGGCGGCGAGGATGCTGGTTTTCCATGCCGACCCCCCCCCCCGCCAAGCCGTCTCCGGGGAGCTGCCTCGATCTTACGACCGAGACCCCTCTCTTACCGCACAGTCAATGACTGTGCGGTTCCCTCGCGGTTGCGGCGCAGGGCAAACACCGACCCCACGCCGCGCCCTCCCAAAGAGTTTGGGGGGCGGGGCCATGGCTCGAGAGCTCCCGCTCGAGCCATCGCCCCCCGCCCCCCTGCTGGACGCATCCCCCAGACCCCCAAGAGGGTGATCCGGTTCGGCGTTTCACCAGGGGAGCCTTCGCCAGGGGGTTCCTCTCAGAAGGAGAGAAACCAGGCGGGCGGGCAATGCCAGGGGCGCGTGGCCCCCCCTCGGTCCCCCTGGTTGCGGCTCCCTCCGCTCCCTTAGGAGTTAGGATTTGGCCGCAACCAGGGGGATTTTCCGTTCGGGGGCGCAGCCGCGCCCGCTTCGCCTAAGCAAGGCGGCGCACCCACGCCCCCGATTCTTGAGAGGTCTTCGGGGGGGGAGAATCCAGGGCTTAGGACTTAGTCGTCCCCGACCCCCCCCGGCAGCCTCATCCCGCGTCGTACGACGACGCGGGTGTGAAAATGGCGGACCCTCCCCGCCCCCCGCTACCACGGGTAAGTATTCTCACCAATGGCGGGGAAAGAGAGGGCCCGCCTCCTCCTCCGCGGCTATCTCTTGCGCCGCTGGGGGCGAGCCCCCCCCGATTCCCGCCACCACAGACGAGCAAGCTCGCCGATGGCGGAAAAAGAGGGGGCCCGTCCCCGTTCCTGCTACCTCTACTTCCACCGGGGGCGCCCCCCCCCCCGATTCCCGCCACCACAGACGAGCGAACTCGCCGATGGCGGGAAAAGAGGGGGCCCGCCCCCGTCCTCCTCACTTTCTCCCTCCTCATCTTCCGAGGGCTGGGAGTTGCCTCTCCCAGCCCTCTCTCTTTCTCTCTCTGCCTCCTCCTTCTGCGAGAGTACTCTCTCGCAGAAGGAGGAGAACGCCTTCCAAACTTCTTCTCTCGCTACCATCTCTTTTATTATTGATGGTAGCGAGAGATCCCTTCCCCCGATTGCCTCTTCCAGGTCCTTCCTCTCCTCGGTCCAGGCCACACACTCCTGGAGTGTGTGGTCGGCCGTGTCCCTTCCTGCATTACAGTGGTGGCATCGTGTCGTGCGCTCCTTCCTAATTCGACACAGGTACTCACCGAAGCATTCATGCCCGGTGAGCATCTGTGTCATTCGATAAGATAACCCCCCCTTGGCCCTGCCTAGCCATTGCTCCAGGCAGGGCCGGATGGCCCCGACGGTCCGCTGCCCCGGCAGCCGCGGGTCTTGCAACTTGCCGGACCAGCTCTCAATAAGTTGCCATCGGATGTGGGTCCTCAATGCACGCCGGACACTCAGTGACGGCCGTCCCTTGTTTCTGTAGCCCGCGTGTACGCCTGTATACCTCGGCGTACATGCGGGCTAATAACTCTACAGGGGGTACTCCTGAGAGTACCCCCACGGCCGTCCAACTCACGGTACGAAACCCCCGGCATATGCGGTTGGCCACCCGCCTTTGCAACTGATGCAAAGTATCTTTAAGTTTGCGGGTGGCCTCCACCTTTTCTGCCCATACGGGGGCTCCGTACATTATCATGGAGTGTATTGTTCCGGCGTACAATCGGCGAACCCTTCCGTCCAGTCCCCCGAGGTTCGGCAGCAGTCGGCATAGTGCCATTGCTGCCTTGCCTACTCTCGTGGTCAGTTGGCGGAAGTGCTCGCCGAAGGCCCACTTGCCATCCAGGTGGAGACCCAGGTATTTGATCCGGGTTCCCACCTTTATAGGGGTGTTTCCTACCAATATTTGGGCTTCAGAAGGCGCCCCATGAGAGCCGTCATGAAAGAAGACGGCCTCTGTTTTTTGGGGCGCCACCTTTAGCCCAATCCCTCTTATTGTGCGCACGACACGAGCCACCGCGATGTTCGCACGCGCTGTCGCTTCCTCTCAGGAGTTCGCCCCGGCCATGACTAATGTGTCATCTGCGTAGCAGATGGCGTCACAGCCGGAGAGAAGGGCTGTCCTCAGGGTCACGTCGTATGCGAGGTTCCACATGAGGGGGCCCAATACTGACCCCTGCGGAACCCCGCACGACACCTCGACCCTGCGCTCCTCGGCGTTCTGATCTACATAGACCAGACTCCTGTCCCAAAAATAGTCCGATATTATAGACACCAGGTAGGGGGGAACCCTGTGGTATTTCAGGGCATTCCCCACCCGGTGCCAAAGCAGGGTGTTGAAGGCATTGGAGATGTCCAGTGAGACTGCCAACAACACCCCGCCTTCTTTCACGACGGCTTCCGAGACCGAGCGGACACGCAAGATTGCGTCAATTGTTGACCGCCCGGCCCGAAAGCCGTATTGCCTCTCATCCAAGTTCGGACCATCTCGGGACAGGTGATGGACGAGGCGGGCAGCGAAAATTCTTTCCAGAATCTTTCCCGCCTCGTCCAACAGGCATATCGGCCTGTACGCCGAGGGCGAATCCCTAGACTATCGACGCCCTCTTCCACTCCTGGGGGAAAGAGCCCTCCTTGAGGCACCCGTTGTACAGGTGCCTCATGGGCTCGACCATCTCTTTGAAGGCAAGGGCCCAGATCTTTCCGTGGATGCCGTCTGGTCCGGGGGCTTTCCCCTTCTTGATTCTCTTGACGGCATCCCGGATTTCCCTTCCCGTGACCCCCATCTCTGTCTCGTCACAGTCCTGTCCCCCCGTCTGTATCGGGTTTTCCGTGCCCGCTACCCGGGGGAACAGGACATCAATTATATTTTGGACGAGATGGGGGTCCAGTGACTCCGTCAATGGAACCGTCCCTCCTCTCAGTTTATTTAAAACTATTTTATAGGGACGGCCCCACGGGTCCTCATTCAGAGAGAAGATTAGATCTTCCCAGGCCCTCGCCTTCGCCTGTCGGATGGAGGCGCGCAGGGCGTTTCTTCTCTCTCTATACGCATCCCACGCGTCCTCCAATCCTTCAGGGTCCGACAGCGCGTACTTTGCCCTCCTTCTAACGTTCCTTCTTGCGTGGTCGGAGGACCACCTCAACTCGGCAATGTCCTCCGACCACCAGTATGCTTTTTTCGGGGACCGGGTTTTAACCCTGGGCATGGCCACGTCGCACGCTTGGAGTACGACGTTCTTTAGCCATGCCCTGTGTTCCTCTACTTCCCCGGTCCCCTCTTCCCTCGTTATCATGGCGGCGTTTATCGCCGCCATGAACATGTCCTCGTCCAGCTTCCTGAGAGCCCATCTTTTAGAGTTCGCCTCTCTTTGTCGGCGACGCTCTGCGACCTCTTTTGTGGTGGTGGCGACAGAGATCTCTATGTATTTGTGGTCTGATAACGTTTCGATTTCCGCCGCCACCCTCCACTCTCTTGCCATCCTTGCCGCAAGGCGGGTCATCCAGGTAAGATCGACAATTGACCCGCCCTGCCGGCGCACACACGTCTGCGCGCTCCCCTCATTAAGGAGCGCCAGGTCGCATCTCGTCGCCCATTCCTCAACCTCACCACCCCGCTAGTCGGTACGCGGGGAACCCCACGCCGTTGATTTGGCGTTGAAGTCCCCCGCGACCATTATTGGTTTGGGGTGGTGTTTGGCGATCTCTCGTTCTAGAATATTTAGTCTCCCGCCAAATTCATTATTTTTTAGGCTCGGCGGGAGATACACTCCTATCACGATGATGGGCCCCCAGGAAGCCACCACGAATCCCTTCCCCGCCCTAATGAGGTTTAGGGGAAAGGAGTCGGGCATATTCCTCCTTACTATTGCCGCGGTGCCCTCGGTGCTTTGTACCCAATTGGGCCTCTTTGGCACCTTGTAGGGCTCCGCGACAATTCCTAGGCCACAGGATCTCTCCGCCATAGTGTGGACGAAGAGATCCTGGGCGTCCTTCGTGTGGTTCAGGTTGGCCTGGATTATTTTAGTCCAGGCCATCGTGAACCATCATTTCTTCCTCTTTTCCCGAAGCAACTTCCATTGCTTCGGGGGCTTCTCTCCTTCTCCTAGTTCTTGGAACTCTTTGTTCCATTGGGGGCTCTGCTAGTCCCCTTGTGACTCCTTCCTCTGTTGGCCTTGCCATTCTATTGTGACGTGACGCTTTTGGAGCGCCGTCACAAGGGCGAAAAAGCCCGATCGGGTAGGCCGCGGAGACCTGGAGCGCCCCTCACTTCGGGGAGGGTGCGATCCGTCGTTTTTCGTATTTCGTATTACCGTATTTTTTGCGAGAATCGCCGTTGCACGCAGCATCGGCCTGTCGATGCGCGTGCGACGCGATTCGTAGGTAGAGCGACAAGGACGGCTCGAGAGAGCGGCCGGAGAGAGACATATTAAGCAAGAGAGAGAGGGAGGATGCCGGAGTGCCGCAGCAAGAGAGAGAAGGAGGATGCCGGAATACCGCAGCGCGAAAGGAGGATGGAGCGAGCATAAAAGAGAGAGAGCGCGGGACCTCGCGCAGTTAAGTATCAAGTATTCGTAATTTAATTTGATATATCTCGCGCAGAATCTAGGCGTGGAAATATTATAGATACCGAGAGGACTCCGGGAGCCAAGTAAATCACAGGGCCGATCCTGAAGGGGGACTACGGAGGGCCCGGCCAGCCCCCGTTTGTTCCCGAAGGAGAGATGCCGCGGGAAGAAACCCGGAGGAAAATCCTGTCGAACAGCGTTCCGCTCCCGGCGTGAGAATTACCTCAGCTAAAGGGGGAGGCGGGGGGAGACCTTAGGGCCCCCGCCATCGACCCTATCATCGAGGGATGCGCAAAAGATCGGCGCAAAAAAGAAGGTACCGAGACGCGCGAGGTCCGGCTCTCCACTGTTCGGTGTGCCGTAGACTAGAGAGGGTGCCTCCAGGACTCCACAAGTGCGACTCAAGGACTCGAATTCACCGCCAGAAACTGTAAGCCGCCTCTCGAGTAGTCGTAGTTACGTGTTGGTTGGTACCGTAGATATTGATCGTGTACCGTAATTACCGTGAGTACCGTACTCTCTCATTTTTCGTATCGTTTTGTGTGTGAGAGAGCGGTCTCTCTCTTTTTGTTTTTCGGAGTATCGTATCGCGGGGCCAGCCGACTTTGTGTTTCGCGAAGAGAGCCCTCTCCGAAAAGTGCCGCCGACAGTCTATCGTCTCGAAAATAATTATCGTAAATTCGGGTTACCGAAATATTCAAAGTCACGTTTTTATTAGCTCGATTATTAGATTTTCGGGATTTGCGTATAGCCGTCTCCGCGAGTTTGTTAACTATTTCATTGTTCTCGACTCGGCGAGAGAGTCGTGCGAGAGAATCACGAAATCTCCGTCATCTAGTTATCTTGTTTTTTTTCATACCGTGCCGTGTCTCGGAATATCGTATTGTGACCTCTGTCTATTCCGCGTGCCCGCGAAAATAAGTTAGACCATCATAACGTTTACCGATTTTGTATTTGTTATTCCGTTTGTATATTATCGTCGCGAAATTATATAAAATGTTTCACCTTGTATAAGTGATACTAATTTTGTAAGTCAATTCCGAAAATACCGTTACTCGCAGATCTTATTATATTATATTTTTGATTCGCTACCGCTAGTTTATATCTTACTGTTTCTTACATAATTTTATTATCCAATTGTATGTATCCGATGTCAAATTGTAAATCCTAAGTGTCAAATATATATATCTGTCAAATTCTAACACCACGTGTATGTCTCTCTATACCTCTCTCTCAACCATAGACCCATCACTCCTATAGACCCGCGACTCTGTATGAAATTTGAAAAAGTAACTTTAAGTACCGTTCACAGTATTATCGTGGCGCGTTTACACGCGCCTGGCGCCCAACTTTACCGTGAGTTAATGAACGCCCCTAAGGGCGTAGAATTAACTCTTCTGATACCGATTTTTACCGTTTCATTAGTTAAACTTGGAGAATCTTTAAATTGAACGCTCCCCTGTCCGAACTTGGCGTTTCGGCACAGGAAAAGACGTTGCAAATTTTTGGCGCCCAACGTGGGGCCACGCCAATAGAATATTATAGGAAGAGAGAGAGAGTAATATTCCTGAAAATTTTTCCTTTTCCTTTTTGAATTTGTGTACCGAACAAATATTTTTTTTTGTATGTGAATTATTATAGTATATGTTTTTTTATATTATTTGAACAAAATTTTTTTCCTTTTTTCGTTCTTTCGCCTTTTTGGTTCTCGTTTTCGTTCTTTTTCGTTTATCGTTCGTTTATTAGTGGGGAAAATTTTTAGTGTCGTACAGTGATACCGTCAACTGATAATTTGAAGATTGTGGAAAATATTGTCTGGCCGTAAGTAATTGAGCCAGCTATCCACGTCTTTGAGACTTATGAGCCATCGGGAAATATGCCGATTTTGATACCGCGGCGCCGTAATTTACCGTTTGTTTAGTATAATTATTGAGGGGAAAGTGCCGACAATCTTTCGCAGTTTTTTTTTTCTCTCTTTGTCTTTCGTTTTGGGCCTGATATCGACTATTTTGCGAAATTTTTTTTTGTTACCGTCTATCTGAATACCGAATACCGTTCCAGTACTTTCGTCGGTTAAACATTTGAACTGGATTCGTTTCTCTTTTGGTTTTTTCGCCCGCGTCTCGTTTATTTTGGTGACCGTCCAGAAATTTTCGGTTATTCGCCGCCATACGTGTAAATATCGTTAGCGAAAATAAGTCGCGGGAAATATAGGAATATATTATTGTTAGGGATACCTTTGTTGTTTTTTTCTGCCTTCTTGCTTTCCGTATCGGTTTTGTCTCGACTTCTAAAGAAGTTGAGCAAGTGGATATTTTTAATTTCAGTTATATACATTTTTTTTGTTTTGTTTATTGTGCGCGGATACCGTTACTCAGCCTTAGGGCAAGTACCCTGGCCTCTTGATACCGTTTCGACCTAAACAAATATACCGAACCTGATCGTTTACTTCGTATTGACTATTATTATTTTTTTTCTCTCTCGTTCGTGTTACTTTTTTTGGAATAATAGTCGTGTTTTTATTTTCTTGTTTTCTTTTTTCGGATATCTGGAGTCAACCGTTGAGAGTTAACCTTATTTATTATTAGTTTATATATTTTTTTTCCTTTCTTCTTTTTCTTCTGCCTTTATCTCGAATATTGTTAGTTATTTTTATTTTTTTTTCTGCTTTGCTCTTTTATTATCATCTTTCAATATTGTTAGAGTTATTATATTTTTTTTGTTTTTTTTCTGTTATGATCTTCGCTTCGTGACGGAAAGTTATTATTTTTCTTGTTTTAATACCGAGACTTATTATTATCGTTTTTTTAATTTTTTTTGTTTTAAATTCTAGCTTCACGAAATTTCTTAGCGAACCTATATATATTTTTTTTGTTTCTTTTATCTTTTTTTTTCCTTTTCGTTCAAACTTATTATTATTTCTGTTTTTATTTTTAATATTTACTTATACGGGTTTAACTTCGTGTCGCATATAAGATTATTATTATTATTTCTTTTGTTTTTTTCTTTTTCTCGGGGCACTTCGATTCTTTATTGTAGTTTATTCCTAAGTATAATTTTTTTTTATTCTCATTATTATTTTATTATTACTTTAGATTTCCTTAAAAATTTTTTTTTTTTCTTATAATCACGTATACTAAAAATTTTTTTTTCTTTTCTCTTCGTTCTTTTTCTTTTGTTCTTTTTCGAAAGTAATTAGTTACTGTGAACAGTTTTGCTCCGGTTTACTCTCAACTACATTCGAATTGTCCGATTTTGGTTACCGTTCTGTTTAAAGTTACCAATGAGGCCAGGCAGCGATCCACACCAGTGGATACAAAGTTTAACGGAAAGTCAAGCGCGACATCATTTGGCGGATAGGAATTTAAGCACGCAGGGAATTGTACCGGTCTTAAGGGCACGATTGTTACACTACGAGGAAGGAATAGCGAGAGGGCAAATGTCGACAGAGGAAGGGACCTCCAGTGG
The DNA here is from genome assembly GCF_048542155.1 of Nylanderia fulva. NCBI lineage: Eukaryota > Metazoa > Arthropoda > Insecta > Hymenoptera > Formicidae > Nylanderia > Nylanderia fulva. Next base: position 22,296 of record NW_028190464.1, read on the forward strand.
GGTATCGGAACCTCGACTGAGTAGGAACCCCTTAGAAGAGGAGGCCGCAGTTGACCCCACACCTCCCTTATTCGAATCCTTCGACGGGATTCATGAGGTCGAGCGGAAATCCGTAAGGCCTCAAGTTAGGTACCGCAATCCCGCGCCAGAGACGAATAACCCGCGACCCGGACGAGCTTCCACCGCAAAGGCATACAACCTCATGCGGAAATGGAATTTGCATTTCTTGGGGAAACGGGGTAGCGACGCGGAGGCATTTTTGTTGCGTATTAAGGAAGCCCGCGCCATAGTACCGATTTCGGACGCGGATCTGTTCAAGTGCCTGCCGTTGTTCTTATCGGACATCGCACTATATTGGGTGAGGTTAGAGGCAGAAAATTGGAGGGATTGGCGTGATTTTGAGACTGCCTGGAGGGGGAGATTCGGAGACCCCGATTATCAGTACGCGCTCCGAGACGAAATTTTCCGACGAACGCAGGGAGAATTCGAGAGCGCGGCCGATTATTTGACGTGTTTGAGGGCTTTGTGAAGTCGGATGTCTCCGCAGTGGCCCCTGACTGAGCAGCTAAATTTCGCGCATCGCAATATGTTGCCGAAGTTGCAAATCATGATTCGGCGGCAGGAATTCGAGGATTTTTCGACGCTCGAGTATTTGGCAACGCGAGTCGAACGCAGTTTTCTGGCCGAGAAAAATTACCGTCCCCCGTTACCGCCCGAACAATCTATTTTCCCGGATTTGGCGTATCACGCGCCAAAAGGGAAAACGCGAGCCCCGATTACCGTTGCGGCCGCGACCGCCACTCGCAAAGAGAAAGAGGCCGCGAGGAATACAACCGCGAATACCGCCTCAAATATCGGAGCTCCAGTAAACGCGGCGGCTACCGTTTCAGATACCGTCTCCGGGGATACCGTCAGACCGGCTGCAGATAACGCCAGCACTATAAAGTGCTGGAACTACAATAAGACCGGATATCGTGCACGCGGGTGTGCGGAACCGCGCCGAAAGTATTGTTACCGCTGAGCGAAACCGGACGTTACCGTACAAACGTGTACAAAGTGTGCGGGAAACGCGAACCGGAGCCCGTAGAGAGGGTCCCTACGACTCCGAGTTTGAGGAACGAGACCCGAAATTATTCGTATGTTACCGTCGGGGAAGAAATATTACCGTCTCTACGTTTCTTCTGCGTCACGATACGCGGCCATAGTCTCACGGCTCTCGTGGACTCGGGGTCCAATCGCACATTAATAGGCCGCGACGGAATGAAAATAATCGAAGCGCTAAACATCCCGACTTCCCGTACTAGAGGGATTCAGATCCGCACCGCGAACGGTCAGCTCGCGGATATTATAGCCGAGGCCGCCGTACCGATACAATTAGAGGATAGATGCCGCAAAATTACCGTTGGTTTGTTACCGAATTTAGCTGTACCGTGTATACTCGGGATTGATTTATTAACAAAATTCGGAATAGTAATAGATTTCGCCACAAGCGAATGGCATTTTTCGCAAACGCCACACATCCGTTACCGCCTCACTACGGAAAGTACGCAGGGGATTTCGTGCTGTGGATTATCCGACTTGACGCCCAAACAAGAACAAAGTTTAGAAATTATTTTACGAACGTTACCGCCAATCTCAGACACCCCCGGAGTTACCGCATTAACCGAACACACGATAGACGTGGGTTCGAGCCCCCCGATTAAGCAACGCTGCTATTTAGTATCGCCAAAAGTGCAGGAAGCAATACGGGCGGAGACCGAGAAAATTCTCGCGGCGGGAATTATAGAGCCATCCTATAGCGAGTGGTCGAATCCGATCGTAATGGTGAAAAAGCCGAACGGTAAATACCGCTTTTGTTTAGATTTCCGCAGGGTTAAAGAGTATCGAAGAAAGACGCGTACCCGTTGCCAAACATGAACGGAATTTTGGACAAGTTACGGTCGGCAAAATACATCTCGACAATCGATTTAAGTCAGGCATACTTTCAGATACCGTTGGCAAAGAACAGTCGAGAAATTACCACTTTTAGTGTCCCAGGGATGGGATTATATCATTTTACGCGAATGCCATATGGTCTTACGGGGGCTCTGGCTACCTTTTAACGCTTATTAGACCGGTTGATAGGGCCTGAAATGGAACCGCACGCGTTCGCGTACCTAGATGATATAGTAATAGTTACGCCTACATTCGAGAAACACATGATTTGGTTGAAGAAAGTGTTAGATAAAATAGTTACCGCCGGACTTACAGTTAACCCGGACAAGTGCGAATTTTGCCGCTCTCAGGTGCGTTATTTAGGATTTATCGTGCAGCGAGAGGGCCTTACCGTGGATCCCGAAAAGACGCGACTGATCTTGGAATATCCCGCGCCGCGAAATATCAAGCAGTTAAGGAGATTTATGGGGATGTCATCTTGGTACCGTCGTTTTATACCGCAGTTCGCGACGTTCAGCGAGCCCATAACGCGTCTGTTGAAGAAGGGCAGGCGCTGGGAATGGGGGGATGATCAGAATCGCGCCTTTCAGGAGATCCGAGATCATTTAGTTACCGCACCGACTCTGGCTTGTCCAAATTTCGAGATACCGTTCGTGCTGCAGACAGACGCTAGTTCGGTGGGATTAGGCGCGGTGTTAACGCAAACGATAGACGGGGAAGAAAGAGTGATTGCGTTCGCGAGTAGAGCACTGGCAGATCCCGAAACGAGGTACACGGTTACCGAACAGGAATGCTTAGCGGTCGTATGGGCGATTAAGAAGTTTCGACCGTACCTCGAAGGATACCGCTTTACGGTAGTTACCGACCATAGTAGCCTACGCTGGCTACATAATTTAAAGAACCCGACGGGTAGATTGGCAAGATGGGCGTTGGAATTATTGGAGTATGACTACAAGGTCATACATCGTAAGGGAGCGTTGCATCATGTACCGGATGCCCTATCGCGAATGTACGAGGGGGAAGATACCGACATGATATCGTATACCGAGCACACTAACGCTTTGGTGAATGCCGCGATAGAGACAGTACATGTAGAAAATATTACGGACGAATGGCACCAAAAGCGATTGAGGGAAGTTATCGAAACCCCAAGTAAGTTCACGCAATGGAAGGTGCTGGACGGTAGACTGTATTTTTTGAGGCCGAAGCGCGTAATTTCGGATATCGTGGAAGACTTAGACCGATGGAAACTTGTACTACCGAAGGAATACCGTATAGAAGCCCTAAGGGAGTCGCATGACATGCCGCAGGCGGGACACTTGGGGGTGGAAAAAACTTATCAGCGCGTGGCCGTATCGTATTTTTGGCCGAATTTGTTTCGAGAAGTTACTGCTTATGTACGAAATTGCGACTTGTGTTAACGGACAAAGGTGGATTAGGCAGGTCCGGCGGGTCTGATGGGACGTCGTATCGCGGACGGCCCGTGGACCGTAGTCGCGGCCGGTATCGTAGGTCCGTTGCCCCGTAGCAAGGCCGGATTTCAGTATCTTTTGGTGATACAGGATTTATTTACAAAATGGGTCGAATGCAAGGCCCTAAGAGCGGCCAACGGGAGTAAAATTAACGAGGCCCTCGAGGATTTAGTGATATCCCGATGGGGCGCGCCGCGATTTTTGTTGACCGATAACGGTACCGAATTTATAAATAAAGTCCTGAAGACGTTCGCGGAAGAACACAACCTAACGCATACTACCGTACCGCCATACCACCCCCAGGCTAACCCCGTAGAGCGAGTGAATCGAATTCTTAAAACGATGACAATCTCGTTCATAGATAAAGATCATCAAGAATGGGACGAACACCTTTCCGAATTTCGGTTCGCTTACAATACCGCATGTCATTCGTCGTTGGGCGCGTCTCCCGCTTTCTTGAATGTGGGGCGGGAATTAGTACCGGTCTACTCCCTGAGTAGGCGCACTCAGCAAGCTACCGAAGTTACCGCCAAAGATACCGCAAAGTGGGCAGATAGGATGCGAAGATTACAGTCATTGAGAGAATGGGTAGTCGAAAATTTGAATAAAGCGTACGAGAAACAGGCCTCCCACTACAATTTACGTAGACGGGATAAAAGATTTCGGGTGGGAGACCTGGTACTAAAATGGCAACATGTTTTATCGTCCGCCGCAGAGAGGATCGCGGCGAAATTGGCTCACAAGTTTCAGGGACCCTACAGGATAGCGCGGGTGATCTCTCCAGTTGTGTACGAATTAGCGCAGCTGGACGGGACCCCCGCAGGCAAATGGCACATTAAGGACCTTAAAGCTTATCACGTTCCGGATACCGTTTTGTAGATGCCGCGTAAATGTTACGGACGTGTCGCGGCCCGGACGCTGCTGCGGAATTTCTGGAGGCGGCACCCCGAGGTCGCGGCCTTCATCGAGGAGCACGACGAGGGCTTCTGGCCCGACATGGAGGATACGGCCGGGCAGTATCATGCGGCCGTATACACTACCGAGGGGGCGGTGGTGCGGGAGTTCCCGGAGACCCGGGAAACTCCGGTGCAGACGCCCGACAAGCCGCGTGTGAAGCCCGAGCCGCGAACACCTCCGGTGCCGCGGACGACGGAGCGGGCGACATCTCCGGGGCGAACCCCGAGGGTACGCTCTGGCCGAGTGCAGCGCACTCGGTCTCCCCGAGGGATGCCGATCCGCGAACTCCAGCGTGGGTGCTGGAACTGCGGAAACCAGGCACACGCGTACACGGCCTGTCCGTTGGGGCGCACCCACGATTTCTGTTATGGGTGCGGGTGGCGGGGCGTAACTCTACGCCAATGCCCCCGCTGCGGCCCAAACTACCGCAGGGCAGAGCCGTGTACGGCCGGACGAGGACCGCGAGCACCCCGAGTGCCATCGCCGGCACGCGAGGACTCGCCGACGCGGGACGGGTGGCCGTGGGCCCGCGACACGGACGGAAAGTCCATATGAGGACGTCGCGGGGGCCGCGGAGAAGAGCGAAGAAATTTTTTTTATTTTTTTGATATCTCTTTTCTTTGTTTTCTTTCTTTTTTTTTCTTTTTTCTTTTTTGTTCGATTTTTCTTTCCGTATATTTTTTTTATTTTTATCTTGTGGTTGTTTTTTTGAGAATTGTTTAGTTTAATGGACCAATGCCAAAAAGGGGAATAAACCCATATTATTGGAACCAGAGTATTCTTTATTTCCCTTTTCCTAATTCCCCCTATCGCGAGGTCGCGGAGCGGCTCATGCGAGGTTTTAGAGCGCGGACGCGAAAAGAATATGTCGCGATGTTGCTGTCGGGGCAGTCAGGGAGATACAGGGCAGCCTACCGTTTTCAATTTTTAAGCATGTGGAAGAGAATCTGCCGGAGAGGCGGCAGGTAAAGGGTCCGTAGCGAGACCTCCTCGGTCCTCCCCTAGGAGGGGGGAGTTGTGACGTGACGCTTTTGGAGCGCCTTCGACCCTATCATCGAGGGATGCGCAAAAGATCGGCGCGAAAAAGAAGGTACCGAGACGCGCGAGGCCCGGCTCTCCACTGTTCGGTGTGCCGTAGACTAGAGAGGGTGCCTCCAGGACTCCACAAGTGCGATTCAAGGACTCGAATTCACCGCCAGAAACTGTAAGCCGCCTCTCGAGTAGTCGTAGTTACGTGTTGGTTGGTACCGTAGATATTGATCGTGTACCGTAATTACCGTGAGTACCGTACTCTCTCATTTTTCGTATCGTTTTGTGTGTGAGAGAGCGGTCTCTCTCTTTTCGTTTTTCGGAGTATCGTATCGCGGGGCCAGCCGACTTTGTGTTTCGCGAAGAGAGCCCTCTCCGAAAAGTGCCGCCGACAGTCTATCGTCTCGAAAATAATTATCGTAAATTCGGGTTACCGAAATATTCAGAGTCACGTTTTTATTAGCTCGATTATTAGATTTTCGGGATTTGCGTGTAGCCGTCTCCGCGAGTTTGTTAACTATTTCATTGTTCTCGACTCGGCAAGAGAGTCGTGCTAGAGAATCACGAAATCTCCGTCATCTAATTGTTATCTTGTTTTTTTTCATACCGTGCCGTGTCTCGGAATATCGTATTGTAACCTCTGTCTATTCCGCGTGCCCGCGAAAATAAGTTAGACCATCATAACGTTTACCGATTTTGTATTTGTTATTCCGTTTGTATATTATCGTCGCGAAATTATATAAAATGTTTCACCTTGTATAAGTGATACTAATTTTGTAAGTCAATTCCGAAAATACCGTTACTCGCAGATCTTATTATATTATATTTTTGATTTGCTACAGCTAGTTTATATCTTACTGTTTGTTACATAATTTTATTATCCAATTGTATGTATCCGATGTCAAATTGTAAATCCTAAGTGTCAAATATATATATCTGTCAAATTCTAACACCACGTGTATGTCTCTCTATACCTTTCTCTCAACCATAGACCCATCACTCCTATAGACCCGCGACTCTGTATGAAATTTGGAAAAGTAACTTTAAGTACCGTTCACAGTATTATTGTTGCGGATTAGGGAGAGAGAGAGAGAGAAAGAGAGAGAGAGAAAGTGTGTGTGTGTGGGGGTGTGTGAATGCATCTCGGAGTGCATTCTTCGCCTTGAGACAAGCGCAGCTAACTGCGCTGAAATAGCCGCTCGAATTTGGCGCGACGGTTCGCGCTAAATCTCCGTGCGACAATCGCGAGCGAACGCGCCCCGCCATATCGCAAGACCGCGCGTGTCTTTAACGCTCGAAATACCTGTCGTTTTGAACGGTGACAGGTAACCGTCTCGTCATAAATATAACCGACGACAACAAGTGATTTTGTCCTCCGACATTCGAGAGGATTCTATCTTTATGTGGAAGGAACACAAACACGGTGTTCCTTACCTCGGAACTCTCTCGAAGGTCGGTAGAAAACAATCACGCTGGTTCTCGTTTTCTCTGTTCGAACGGATCTATCGTCGTCCAGTCGTTCGCGCGCACAGACAGCTTTCCTTTTTCGCTCTTCTCGATTCTCGTCGCACTTCTCGCGGGAGATCGATTTTTGTCATTGGATTGCACTTCCGGCAATCATTGAACGCTTCTAATTGCAGTTCGCTTGCATTAGAGCATTTCTTTTGTGCTGTATAATTATTTGTAAAAAATATATATTGTGTGCCGTGAACTTTCTTTATTTTCTTTTTTGTGCCGTCCTAAACTTGACACTCGCGTCCGCGCACTAACTATAATCACTCCGCGTAGCACCGAACATTGCACATTTGCTGGTCCTTCGAGCCGGATCATCGACAGGTCGTTAATTTGTCGCGCCCGGCACCTATTGAACTTCGCCGTCGGGGTGAGTGCGGGCTCCGTGACCGTGTGAGTGTCCAGTGACCTGTGACAAAGAAAATGGACATGGATCAAATGATCGACGCTCAGCATGAGCTCTACCTACGCATACTGCGTAGCGTGGAGAACTTGAAGAAGATCGGGGCGAGCAAATTGAACGCCCACACTGTCCAGGCTGCAATCCGCGTCCTGGACGATAAATGGGCCAAATTCACGGAACAGCATGAAGAGCTCCGCGCCCACTTCTGGAAGGAGATCAAGCGGGAGAAGTACACCACCGAGGACCTCCTCAGCAAGGTTGAGACGGCGTATTATGGGCAGCGCTCCGAACTCGCCGGACTGGAGGAACAGTTCGTCGAGCCTGTGGGGCCCGCCCTCGGCGAACGGGTCCGAGAGACGGCCCCGTCCCGCCGAACTTTACCGCGGATCAACCTACCGCAGTTTAGCGGCAAGTTCAAGGATTGGCCAGCCTACCGAGATCTGTTTAGCTCCATGGTCCTAGGAGACGCGTCCTTGACAAAGATTGAACAGCTGCATTACCTGAAAATCAGCGTAAAGGGTGATGCTGAACAGCTGATTCGCAACCTGCCGTCTACTGAAGAAAATTTGGAGGATGCGTGGGAATTATTGACTACGTATTTCGAAAATAAACGCTTACTGGTCAGATCATACCTGACAGCCTTCACTTCGCTGCCGCGATTGAAGGCCCCGTCAGCCGATGGACTACGCCGACTGTTCCACGGCGTGCTCACGACAGTCGGTGCACTGAAGGGCATCGGGCGCCCGATCTCCGACTGCACGGACCTATTCGTCCACCTGGTCGTCGAGCTGTTGGACGCTGAAACTCGGCGTGAGTGGGAGAGCTCCCTCAGAAGGTCGTCGGAGCCTCCGTCCTACGACAAGCTCCGGGAGTTCCTCCAGGAGCAACTGATGACCTGGGAGGTCCTCCAGTCAGTGAAGACCGTAGCGCCTGCCAAGCCAACGGAGAAGTCCAGCCGCTCCTCTCGCAGCAGCCATGTGGGTACCAGGGGGTCTGATCCGAACCGCAGCTGTCCACTCTGCAAAAGGGATCACTTTATTGCTTATTGTGAGCAGTACAAGAAGAAAACGGTTAGCGAGAAACGGGAAGCCATCAACACTCACCAGCGGTGCTGGAACTGCCTGGGTCGTCATCTGCTAGCCGATTGTAAGTCGCACAAGGCGTGCGCTACATGCTCAGGCCGGCATCACACGACGTTGCACGACGCCTTTGCGGCTGTGGCCTTACCTGCGACTGCCTCCTCATCTTCGACGACGACGGTCCATGTCGCGAGGCGACCACCCCGGGAGTGTGGACCGGCGCTTCTGGCAACTGCCCGTGTATTCGTGGCCGACCGCGTGGGTACTCGGCATGCGGTCCGCGCGCTGATCGACCCGGGCTCAGAAACCTCGCTGATAGCGGAATCCTTAGCGCAGCGACTTCGGCTCCCGCGGACCCCATCGTCAGTGGCCATCTTTGGAGTGGGAGGCATCCAAACGGGCGTCACTCACGGACGAATCACCGCCACCGTTTCCTCTCGCGATGGACACTTTGCGCTCGCCGTCTTGCCGCTTGTCTTCCCACGCCTCACGGTGTACGGCGGAACCTCGGAGGGCGAGGCCCGTTCCTGGCCCCACCTCGACGGTCTCGAGCTTGCAGACCCGGAGTTCCACCGCCGGGATGCTGTGGAGTTGCTGCTTGGCGCCGATGTCTACCTGGACCTCGCTCTGCCGGAGGGCTTTCGCCGAGGAGGACCACGCGAGCCCGGTGCCCTGTTGACTCGCTTTGGCTGGGTGCTGCTGGGCGTCGTTGGAGCCGGTCACGTCGCGGCTCCCGTGTCGTCTCTACAATGCTCTACGGGTGACGATCTGGTAGCTCTCGTACGCCGCTTCTGGGAGACCGAAGAGCCTCCTCGGGCCGCCTTGCCGCTGACCGCTGACGAACAGGAGTGCAAAGATCATTTTGTGCGCACCCACGTGCGACTTGAAGACGGTCGCTATCAGGTGCGACTACCGTTCCGTCCGGGGCTGCCGGATCTCAGCTCCACGCGCCGCACCGCGTCACGGCTCCTCGACGTCATGAGGCGTCGGTTCATTCACGATCGCGAATTCGGTCTACTGTATCGCGACTTCATGAACGAGTACTTGACACTCGGACACATGTCGCCTGTCTCAGCCGCGTCGCTCTCACCAGGTTCCAGAATCTGCTTCCTGCCTCACCACGGGGTGCTACGGAGCTCAAGCACGACGTCCAAGATCCGGGTGGTGTTCAACGGCTCGGCGCGTACTGGCGGCGGGTCGTCACTGAACAACTGGCTGCTCACCGGACGTAACTTGCTGCCGTCGCTAGCCGACACCTTGACTCGCTGGCGGCGACACCGCTATGTCTTTGTCGCCGACATCAAGATGATATATCGTCAGATACAGCTGCACCGCAACGACCGGGACTTGCAGCGGATCCTGTGGACAGAGGGAGACGAGGTCAAAGAATTCCAGCTGAATACCGTGACGTACGGCCTAGCGAGCGCACCGTACCTCGCCATCCGCGTGCTCCATCAACTCGCGATCGATGAGGTTGGCCGCTTTCCGCTGGGCGCCGATGTACTGCGCCAGGATGTCTACATGGACGATGTACTCACCGGAGCCGCCACCCTGGATGCAGCGGACGACCTCCTGAACCAGGTGGCCGCGCTCTGTACGGCGGGCGGCTTCCCGCTTAGGAAGTGGGCTGCCAACGACGATCGCCTTCTGGTAAAAATCCCGCTCGCACATCGCTTGGACGTCATGACAGGTGCCCGACTGCCGTCTGAGAGTCACTCCGTCCTGGGCCTCCGATGGAATCCAAGGGAGGATGTTCTTTCCCTCTCCGTACGACCAACCTCAACGGCTCTACCGACGAAGAGATCGGTGCTCTCGCAGACAGCACGTCTCTTTGACCCACTAGGCTGGTTGGCGCCGATCATAGTACGTGCCAAGCTGCTCGTCCAATCAGCCTGGATACAGCAGCTAGACTGGGACGCTCCGCTGACAAGGGACGACGCCGCCGAGTGGACCCGATTGGAAGTGGAGCTGCCCTTGCTTGAGGAGATCAGGGTGCCACGCTGGTTCCAGAGTGACGCTGCAAACAACTCGCAACAGCTGCACGGATTCTGCGACGCCTCCGAACGAGCCTACGCTGCCGTGATCTACCTCAGGGGCGTGATCAACGGGCAGCCCGACATGACCCTGGTAGTCGCTAAGACCAAGGTCGCACCGGTCAAGCGTGTATCGCTTCCCCGCCTGGAGCTTTGCGGGGCCACCTTCTTGGCTAAACTGGCCGAACACGTCCGGTCCTCCTTGGGCCTTGAAGGATCGGCGGTGCATCTTTGGACGGACTCCACAGTCACGCTCGGCTGGATCCGAGGACACCCTGCAAGATGGACAACATTTGTAGCAAACCGAGTCGCCGAAATCCACCGAGAGAACCAGGACGCAAAATGGCGGCACGTACCCGGCAGAGACAATCCAGCTGACTGCGCCTCCCGGGGGGTGTCGCCGAGGGAGCTGCTACGCCATCCGTTGTAATGGCATGGGCCGACCTACCTCAGCGGTCATCCTGACACCTGGCCGAAGGATGTAGGATCCCAGGAAGAGACCAGCCTGCCAGAACAGCGACCGCAAAAATGCCACGTGGTCAGGGAAGTGCTGGAACCTGAAGAGCTTCGCCGATTCTCCAGCCTTCGCCGGTTGCTACGCGTATTCTTTTGGATCTGGCGTTGGGCAACTCGCCAGCGCCGCCCCGTCAGCGACGAGGCTGCTCCTGACCTACTGAGGCCGGAGGAGATGGACGCCGCCCTGACTCGATGGATCCGGGTAGTCCAGGGAGCGAACTTCCACCTAGAGCTGCGGGACCTTCGTACCGGGAAATCACTGGCGACCAGAAGCTCACTCAGGAAGTTGACTCCCATGCTCGACGATGAGGGGGTCCTGCGGGTTGGCGGGCGGCTGAAACACGCTGTTCTGGATGCCGACCAGCGACACCCAGTCATCCTACCACCGGAATCTCACCTCACCTACCTGGTGATCGATGCCGCTCACAGACGCACCCTGCATGGTGGAGTCCAGTCCACCGTGGGGAACATCAGGGAACGGTTTTGGATCCCACGCGCCCGTCAACTGGTACGAAGCCACATACATCGCTGCCTACCTTGCGTACGATGGCGGGCGGCCACTCCGCAACCGAAGATGGGAGATCTGCCGAGGACGCGGGTCACACCAGGTCGACCCTTCCTTCACACCGGCGTGGACCTCGCTGGCCCAGTCTGGCTCAGGACGACGAAGGGCCGCGGTCACAAAGCCCACAAGGGCTTCCTGGTAATCTTCGTATGTTTCAGCACTCGCGCCGTCCACCTGGAGGTGACCAGCGACTACTCTGCCGAAGCCTTCCTCGCCGCCTTTCGCCGGTTCGTGTCGCGTCGAGGGAGATGCACGGCCCTGTATAGCGACTGCGGCACCAATTTTGTAGGTGCGGATCGACAACTTAGAGAGCTCTTCAGGGCAGCGAGCGGCGAAGTCCACGCCCTCGTTGGCCGCCTAGCAGACGAGGGAGTTCGGTGGGTCTTCAACCCACCGTCGGCTTCCCATTTCGGCGGCCTGTGGGAGGCGGCTGTCAAGGCCGTCAAACATCACCTGCGGCGCACCATCGGAGAGGCTAAGCTCACCTTCGAGGAGCTGTCCACACTCCTCGCGGAGGTCGAAGCCTGCCTAAACTCAAGGCCCCTCGGGGCCTTGTCGGATGATCCAGACGACCTTGACGCCCTGACGCCGGGACACTTCCTGGTGGGAGGGCCTCTCCTCAGCATCCCGGAGCCGTCCCTCTTGGACGCCCCTCCTAACCGTCTGAACCGGTGGCGACTTCTGCAGCAGATGCGGGATCACCTCTGGCAGCGATGGACTCGCGAATACCTGCAGGGACTCACACCACGGCCCAAGTGGTGGACCTCCCGGGGGAACCTCTGCAAAGGTCAGCTGTGCCTCATCAAAGGAGAGAGCACCCCGCCGTGCCGGTGGCCGCTTGCCCGAGTTACGCGCTTCCACCCGGGCGAGGATGGCCAAGTGCGCGTGGTGGACGTCCGCACCACCGTCGGTGAACTGACCCGGCCAGTGGTCAAGCTGGTCCCACTGCCGACGGTAGCCGCCGTGGAGTCCGGGACCCCCGCGTAACCGCGTGTCTCGTGCAACCTGGCGCTTAGCAAATACCTGTGAAATATCGTAAAATTAGTTATAAAATTAGTCGTTCGTCTCACTATTGTCAATTGTACTGCGTTAACTCTTCTCATACTTACCTGTCTCGCATATTTTGTCGTTTGTCGTAGCTCCACTCGCTCAGCACGTGGCACATGGGGCTCCTAACCTCGCCTGTCAAAACTCGCGTTCGCGCTCGACCCGCGGTCGCGACGATAAACCAGTCGACACATTATCCCTAGCAACCCTAGGATAGTTCGTCGCGTGTACCCGACGAAGGCGGGCGGGATGTTGCGGATTAGGGAGAGAGAGAGAGAGAAAGAGAGAGAGAGAAAGTGTGTGTGTGTGGGGGTGTGTGAATGCATCTCGGAGTGCATTCTTCGCCTTGAGACAAGCGCAGCTAACTGCGCTGAAATAGCCGCTCGAATTTGGCGCGACGGTTCGCGCTAAATCTCCGTGCGCCAATCGCGAGCGAACGCGCCCCGCCATATCGCAAGACCGCGCGTGTCTTTAACGCTCGAAATACCTGTCGTTTTGAACGGTGACAGGTAACCGTCTCGTCATAAATATAACCGACGACAACAAGTGATTTTGTCCTCCGACATTCGAGAGGATTCTATCTTTATGTGGAAGGAACACAAACACGGTGTTCCTTACCTCGGAACTCTCTCGAAGGTCGGTAGAAAACAATCACGCTGGTTCTCGTTTTCTCTGGTCGAACGGATCTATCGTCGTCCAGTCGTTCGCGCGCACAGACAGCTTTCCTTTTTCGCTCTTCTCGATTCTCGTCGCACTTCTCGCGGGAGATCGATTTTTGTCATTGGATTGCACTTCCGGCAATCATTGAACGCTTCTAATTGCAGTTCGCTTGCATTAGAGCATTTCTTTTGTGCTGTATAATTATTTGTAAAAAATATATATTGTGTGCCGTGAACTTTCTTTATTTTCTTTTTTGTGCCGTCCTAAACTTGACACTCGCGTCCGCGCACTAACTATAATCACTCCGCGTAGCACCGAACATTGCACAATTATCGTGGCGCGTTCACACGCGCCTGGCGCCCAATTTTACCGTGAGTTAATGAACGCCCCTAAGGGCGTAGAATTAACTCTTCTGATACCGATTTTTACCGTTTCATTAGTTAAACTTGGAGAATCTTTAAATTGAACGCTCCCCTGTCCGAACTTGGCGTTTCGGCACAGGAAAAGACGTTGCACTACTCAGGGGAATTCCTTTTTTCCCCTTTTGCACCGGCGCACATGCTTTGCCTCCCGTTCTATGATTAGCCGGGAAGTTTTTACTACTGCATATTGCGCAGTGCGCCGGTGCGTCACAGTCCTTGGCTGTGTCCTACCTGACCGCAGCGGTAGCAGGTATCGCTGCGGTCTACTTTGTTAGGGCATCGGGCCCTAACGTGTCCCCCCTCCAAACACTTATAGCATTGGAGGGGGCGCGCCTCCAACAGGTCGATGCGGGTACGTGCCCAGCCTATCTTGATTTGTCCTTTCTTGGCCAAGATATTTGCAGCTGCGACTGGGCAACGTACCCACACGATCCCCATTCCATTGGGGTTTTTTTTTATGTCGCCCACACTTATCTCCTCCCATTCACATTTCCCCTCATTGGCGACTGCATTTCTTACGTCAAAGAGGGTTGATTCATCTAACCCCCTTATTCTTATTTCTGCAGTCTTGGTAGGGCGTTAAATTTTAATTCCCTCCTTATCTGCCAGGGCTACTTTCAACCTTCTTGCCAGGTTGTCTGCCAGTTCTTGGCTTTTCCCACCTGTCACTTCATACATGAGGGCCCCCGTTATGGCCCTCCTGATCTTGACGCCCTCCTTGATGCCGAGATCTTCTAAATCAATTTTTTCTCGTGCCTCGCGCATAACGCTTTTATATTGGCCGGGGGGGCACGTTATTGTTATTGCCGCTGTTTTTGGCTCTCTTCTTTTACGAGGGAGCTGCGGCTTTGGCACCTGTGGCTTTTGCGCCTGTGGTTTGAGCGGTTTTCCATCCTCCTTTCCCGTGTCCTTGGGTTTCTGCATGTTCTTGCTCCTCCTTCCAACCACCTCTGTCCATTGTGGGTCCCGTCGGGGTGTCTCCACAGTTTTTCGAAGTGGTTGGATTTTTGTTTTAGTTTCCTGTTTTTTTTTATTCTTTGGGACTATTATCTTTGTCCCGTTCCTCTCTTTGGCTAGCCTGGCCAGGGGGTTGAGAGTCGTTACCGACTTTATGATGGGCTTGGTCTTTGGCTTTGTTCCCATCTTTCCTTCCGGGTTTCTTGCAGAAGGTTTGGTTGCGATATCCTTCTGGGTTTGTCGCTTGATTTTCTCCTGCTCCGTCCTTTTCGCCCTTTCCTCCTCCTTCCTTTGCGCGTAGGTGGGGATAGGATCTCCCAGTCGCCTGTCCATTTCTCTGGCGATGACACCCTCTATTAGAGTGATGAGGTTTTCCTGTTTCCTCCTTTCCTCATCTCCGCTCTCCTCCATTTTATGGATGCTGTGAGTGGTCGGAGTTTCTCTTTGTTTCTCCGACAACTTCAGCTCCTTGGGTGTCTCCCACTTCTTCCTATTCTTTTTGTTTAAGAATGGACCAAGAGGTGGGAAGTCCTCCTTTCTGAAGATCGATGGTTCCTCCACCACCTCCATTTCCTCCAAAGTTTCCTCCCTTCGGGTTGGTGAGAGTCCCCCACTCGTCTGTGGAAGCGGAATCCCCGGGGCCACTTCATATGCGGCCCCTGGGGTTCCCCCACCCCCGAGCGGAAGTGGGCTTTCAGCAATCCATTTCCCTGTCCTGGCCGTTCTTTGGTTTCCCCTGAGCGGTCTTATCCTTTCTTCCTCCGTATCCTCCTCTTGGTTTGTACTGCCCCCTGAAGCTGCGGCCTGTCTTTTGGGCATTTTAATTTGTTGTACAGTCCTTCTGAGGTGTTCGTTCTCTACTTTTAAGGCCCTTATCTGCTGCCTTAATTCCCGTAGTTGGTTATCGATCGGTTCCTCTCTCGGGTTTTGTGCCTTAAGCGCCAGCACGGTCGCCGCTGCGCATAGATCTGCTGCCGATTCTTTGGCATGTCTAGCTAACGTACCCTTTAGGTTTCCTGATTTTACCGCCACCTTGTATATACCCATTGTTTTCTCCGAGATCATTGCCACACTCTCCCCCCCGCGAATTGCATTGTGCGGAGTCCTTGCGGTTGCAGCGCAGGGCGGTATCAACCCCACGCCGCGCCCTCCCAAAAAGTTTGGGGGAGCGAGGTCACGGCTCGAGTATTCCCGCTCGAGCCGCCACCCCCCGCCTCCAGAGTGGTGCTCCCTCCCCCTCCCAAAGTTGATGCTCTCCCACCGGTGCCCATCGGACCCGGTGTGAGGGCCCTCCCGCCGCATCTACGTCCTAGAGGAGAGAGATCGCAACCCGCAAGGACGAGCGATGCACGTCCCCGCAGGCGAGCGATCCCCCCTCTCGGTTCCCCCAGCCGCGACCGTCTCACTTCTTTGTGAGCAGGATTCGGTCGAGACCGGGGGGGGTTGCCCGTTTGGGGGCGCGGACGCACCGATCCACTAAGCGAGATCAGCGTGCCCGCGCTCCCGTTTCGCGAGAGGTCTTGGGGAAGGAACCTCGGGACTTAGGCGTTTCCAGCTCCCCCCTGACAACCTTATTCCGCGTCTATATTAGGCGCGGGTATGTGCGGGGCAAACCCCCCCCCTCGACCCCTGCCATCACCAGCGAGCAAGCTCGCCGATGGCGAGGAAAGAGAGAGCCCGCCCCTGCCCTCCGCTACTGTTACCTCCCCTTCTTCCTCCATCACTCTTCTTCTTTTCCTGGAGGCGCCCCCCTCCCGATCTCCGACACCGCCGGCGGGCAAACCCGCCGGTGCCGAAGAAAGAGAGGGTCCGTCCCCATCCCTCCTATTACTACTTCCTCTATCGGGGGCGTGCCCCTCCCCAATTCCCGCCACCACAGACGAGCAAGCTCGCCGATGGCGGGAAAAGAGGGGGCCCGTCCCCGCCCTCCGTCTCTTCTCCTCTCTTCTGAGTGCTGGGGGTTATTTCTCCCGGCCTTCTCCCTCTCTTTCCGCTTCCTCCTTCTGCGAGAGGACTCTCGCAGAAGGAGGAGAACGCTCCCCATCTCTCCTTTGCCCCAACCATTGCCGACACAACTGTCGGCAGTGACAAATCGCGTCCCACTGCGGCCACCAGGTCAGCCCTTTCGCACACCCACGCGGGACAGTCCGCGAGGGTGTGCTGGGCGTCATCCCTTGGGTGGCCGCAGTGATGGCGGACTGCTGTTGGTTCCCTCCCTATACGACCCAGATACTCACCAAAGCATCCATGCCCGTGTGATGGGCATGGATGCCCGTCTGGGTCATCCTATACGTGACACCCCCATGTTCCCTGCTGAGCCACTGGTCTATGCAGGGAAGGACAGCCTCGACGGTCCTGCGGCCCGGCAGCCCCGGGTTTTGGAGGCGGCCGGTCCATCTCTCTATCAGGACCCGTCGCTGTTGGACTCTTATGAGGCAACGAGCACGGTCCGTTATGGCAATCCCCGCCGTTTGTAGTCCGCGTGTACACCTATATACTTCGGCGCACATGCGAGCCAGCAAGTCTGCAGGGGGTACTCCAGAGAGCACCCCCACTGTCACTCCGCTTCCCACTCCCACCTGTCCCTACTCTCTAGTTTCTTTCTATGTCCCTATGTCACCACTCGCTTACTATCCTGCGTGCCTTGCGTGGTGATGGGCGCGCCACTTCCTTCCTTTCAGTCTCTTCCTGTTCTCCCCTGCGCCCTCTCCTTGCTCTACTCTCACCTGTCCTACTTTCCGGCTTCTTCCTTACCATCTTTCTTTCCTGTCTTATCGACAGGATAATCTTTTATCTTCTTTCTCTTCCTTTTTCTTATTCCATTTTTTGCTCTCTTCTCTCGTTTCCTCCTATCTCTTATCTAATCTCTGTTCTCCTTTCTTTTCTCTTTTCCTATTCCTCTTCTCCTTTCTCGTCCTCCTTCTCTCTTCATCTCAGGCCGTGCGTCTTCCCGTGACCCTGCCACGTGTACGACTGTTCCACAGCCAATTTCAGGAGATCTCTCTGTCTCCATTTCTACTTTGCTCCTCTATTTCTCCTTCTGTTCCTTTCCTCATTTCTCCCTTTTTCCTTCCTTCCTTCCTACCTCCTTCCTTCTCTATCCCTCTTCTGCTCCCGTGTGAGTTAGTCTCCTCATGTCCACCCATCCTCCGCTTGTCTCCTTCTCCTCACATTTTCCATCACTTATCCATCACTCTCCTCCCTTTCTTTCTTCTGTCCTTTTCGTACCTTCTGTTCATTTTTCCTCACTTCACAACAGTTTCCTCTTCCTTTTTCCCTTCCTATTATTATACATTTTTCGGAGCACTCTCGCACCACACCTTTTCATTTGCCGCCATCTTGGCATCTCCGATATGTGATAGTAGTTTGATTCTTTCTTCTTGTGGCCTGAGTCAATTTCAAAAATAGTATTCGAGATTTTTCGGGTTATCGGGAATGGCCCGATTCTAACTTTATCTAATTTTCTTCTGTTTAGTCTTGATCCATTTTCTACGTAAACCTTTTATCCAACGTCAAATTTGTAATGTACCCTATTTTTATCATATCTACTTTTGTTATAAGTATGATTTCTTTGAGAATTTTTGTGTGCTAATATTCTGTCTTTATCTAGGTCTCTCTTTGGTCTCAATTCTTTTGGGATTATTGGGTCTATTTCTTCGAACAACAAATATTCTGGGCTGAATCCGGTGACCGAGTGTTCCGTACGATTACATTGTTCTGTACATTCTTCGATTATCTTCGACCATGCTCTAGATTTTGTCTCGTTTATCTTACATCTAATCCTATTCACAAGCGTTTGATTCAGTCTTTCGTTTAATCTGTTTGAAAACGGGCAGTTTACAGCTGTAAAGATTAAATTAATTCTTTGTTGTTTGAGGTAATTTTTGAACGCGTCTGAATTTATCCCGCTATATTGGTCTGTAGGGAGTGTTTGTATCTGGTGCTTGTCTTGAACTTTTCTCAGTAATTTTATAAAATCTTCTGCCGTTTGGTTTTTTGACGTCAGTATAAATGCGTACCTTGTAAAATGGTCGACTAGTAGATGTAAGTATCTTTTCGACGATCTGTTTCCTGCAAATCCACCGATCGTATCTAGGGAGACAATGTCAAATGGTTTTTCTGCTGGTCCTAGTTTCGCTAGTAGTCCGTAATGTTTTCTTCGCGTTTTATTTCTTGCGCATATATCGCAGCTGTTACATAATCGTTTCGTAATTTTTTCCATATTTTTAAAGTAGTAAAAGCTTCTTATCTTGTTCATAACTTTATTTTTGCAGATATGACCGTAGCTTCTATGTACTTTTTTGACTAGACTTTTTCCGAATTCTTCCGACACAATTATTTGTTTTTTATCTTTCCTGCGCTTATATAGTATTCCGTCCTCCTCATATCTATCTTTCATGTATATCTGCTCCTTATAAATTCTTTGATCCTGTCTTACGTCTTCCATATCAACGAAATTTACTGTTTTTATACCCTCTTCTATGTTTTCTAATTCTGAGATTACTGGATTTTGGGAGAGGCAATCCGCTTTTACGTTTGTTCTTCCTGGTCTATAAATGTCGAAATCAAATTGTGAGAGAAAGTGCATCATATCTCCTAATTCTTCATCTGTTCTGGATCTAATGTTTTGTCCTTCGAGAGGTTTGTGGTCGCAGACCACTGTGAATTTTTTCCCTATTAGCCGGTATTGCCAGTATATGATTGCTTCTTTGATAGCAAGGCATTCTAAGAATATTGCTTTCTTCTTTTTTTGGTAATCTTTTAATTTTTTTGAGAAGTAGTCGACTGGTTTAAGCTTCCCGTCCGGTTATATAATTGCCGGTGCGTTTGCGTTATTAGATTGCGAGTACCGGTTGTGAACACAATAAATTTTTTATTTTCATGAATGCTTCTTGGCAGTCGTGTGTCCATGAGAATTCTACATTTTTTCTAAGTAAGTTGTGCAATGGCTCCAGGAGTCTGACATTATCCAAGATATATTTTTGATTAAAGTTTACTTTTCTCAGAAATTGGCGAACTTTTTTTCTTGAGTCTAGTGTCGGGAAATTTTGAATGGATGTTAGGTTTTCAGTGGTCGGTCGAACCGTGTTTTTTGAAATAATATGTCCCAGGTACTTTACTTCGTTTTTTGCAAAGCTACATTTTACAAATTTTAATCGGAAGTCTTCCTCGTATATTGCTTGTAGTAATTTTTGCAAATGGTCCATGTGTCCTTCAAACGATTTTGAGAAAATAATTATGTCGTCGATATAGTTTATACAAAATGCACTTAGATTGTTCCTTCGGATAATATTACTCAATATGCGTTGAAATATACTCGGAGAATTCTTTAGGCCAAATGGTAAACATTTCCATTGCCAATGTCCGTCTTGCGTTACAAACGCTGTTTTATATTTGTCCTTTATACGTAGTGGGATTGACCAAAATGCAGAGTTTATGTCTAGTGCCGAGAACCATTCAGCGCTGTGTGTCCTTGAAATGATTTCGTCTATTCGTGGGAAAGATTGTGGTTCTGCCATGAGTAACTTATTTAAATCTCGAAAGTCGATGCACATTCTCGTTTTTGTGCCTTCATCTCGTTTGTAGGCCAGTGTAACTGGGGCTGCAAACGGGGAGCACGATTCTTCAATTAGATCTGCTTTTATTAATTCCTTTATTTGAAATTCTATCTCTTTTTGGTCATCTATTAAACACCTATAGGGTTTTTTTGCTATAAATATTCGTTCTACTAGCTTTATTTGCGCCTCGTGATCCTTCACTTTTCCTACATCAAATTTATTCTTTGCAAAAATTGATTCATATTTATCTATCAAAAGTCTTAATTTTTTTCTCTTTTCTTCGGGCAAATGATCCAATTTTGCGTCGAATTGCTTAACTGGGATACCTTTGTTGAAATTAACTAAGTATTCTTTGGTTTCTATTATGGGGTCCACTTTTGAGATTACTTCTTCTTTTTGGTAGATTTTGAGATCATAATCTTGTTTTAAACAAAAATTTTTTATCGAATCCAGGCCTAGCAGCATGTCGTATCCAAAATCTTCATCTTCCACTACGAAGGTATTTATCATTTTTGTTACTTTATGTACTCTTAGTCTCACGCCTAGTTTTCTTGAAACATTTTTTCTGCCACTGACCGTCTTGAAAGTGTTTTTATCTTTTTTTATTGGCAAATGCATTTTTTTCGCAATTTTTGAATTCAGTAGTGTGACATTTGCCCCTGAATCGTAGATTACGTTCATTTTTGTGCCACTTAGAAACACTTCTATCGTTATCAGCGGCAGTCAGATTAGTTTTTTTGATCCACTGTAGTTTCATTCAAATGTTCTTGGACTGCAATGTTGTCAGCGTTATCAGCAACAGCCAGATTAGTTTTTTTGATCCAGTGTAGTTTCATTCAAATGTTCTTGGACTGCAATGTTGTTTACCGTTTTTATATTTTTCGCGTCTCCACTAGCGTCTCTTTGTTTTAGTCTACATATCGTTTCGGGGTGGAATCTTTTTGGAAAACCTTTTGACTCGCAATACCCGCACGGCTTCTTTTCGTTCATTTGTGAAACGCGTATATGTCCCAAATGTGTTGTGTCTTGTATTACTGGCTTTACACTACGTTGGTTATTAGTCATCAAGTTGTTTACGTGATTGAACGTTTTCTTTTTTTGTACGAAACTTTCTAGCTTTTGTAGCTCTCCTAACATTTCTTCAATTGTTGTGACCTGTTTTATCTATTCTATCTTGTATGTAGATTGGTAGATCTGTTATAATCAAATCGATAAGGATATCTATCGGAAAGTTTTTTCGCAAGTTTACCAGTAAGTTTTCTTTTCGCAGTGCGTAATCTACTAAACTACCTCCGACATATATATATAAAGGAATACGCTTCCCTGCATTTTCGCCATCCTGTCTCGCGAAAACTCCCCAACATTGTTTTTTTCCATATATCAAAACTTGCATCTAACCCTAATGCCATAACTTTTGAGGAGTACCAGTCTTTTGCTGTACCTTCTAAGAACAATCGCAATATCAGTACTTTATCCTCATCTAACGTGACTTGGCATCTTTCGCATTCCTTTTCGAACATATAGAACCAATTTGCAATCGGGAAGTTTTTTCCATCAAAATTTTCTAACACGAAGTCTTCTCGTATTTTTTTCAAATTTTTCTTTGCATTCGATGTTTCTGTTCTCGTTTGTGTCGTTGAGTGATCACTTGTTTCCTTATTCGCAGCCTTTCCCTCTCCTTATATGGTTTCCATAGATTGTAGGTAGACTCCTTTATACCTTATGTCCTCATCTTCGTCTATGTATAGAGATGCAATCTCAGGTGGTAATAAAATTCTAAATGTGCGGTATGAACCCCGTGTTTTCATCGAGGCCAAAACCGTTTTTACTTTCGGTAGCGTGCAGATTTCTGGATGTGCATTCGGAGCTTGCAGTTCTATCGGTTCATAATGCAGTTCCGTATCAGCCGGTTGGATCCATTTTAGTTTGTATACGTTTGATTTTCTGTCCGCTGCTTCCTCTATGGTTACATAAAATCGAAATGCCACGTGCTTAGCCATTTGGAGTTTGAAGTTTAATCTTTCGATTTGTAAGAGTGGGATTTACACTCCGACCGAGTCTTTTTCTTGGAAGGAAGAAATGGGAACCGATTGATGTTTCTATAAATGAAAATTTATTTTAAAAGTAACAATATAACTAAATTTAATTGTAATATACAAATCCTAAAGGTGGGATAGCGCCGTGCCCGTGGGACGGCGTCGTATCTCCGTATCTTTCGAATTTATAACGAAGGCACATTACCGATCTATAAATAAAGAATCGAAAGGGCTGTCCCTTCTTGCTCCAATTGTTTTCTTCTCGGGGTTTTCTATCTCGTGGCGTGTTTCGTTCTTTAGCTGCTCCGATATACTCCGGTATGCTCCGGTATTCCGCCTGATCTTTCGCCTCTCTTTCCTCGTCTGTCTCTGTCACCCCTCCTTTCAAATAGACGGCCGATCGGCCCTCGTCGGCCGGCCGCGAAATTCAAAAGAGAGATTCCTCATCTCTACTTTTACATATACAAGCATTTATATATATAAAATAGGAATTTTATAGTTACCGACACCGTACCGACAGGCCTATTTAGTAGGCGGCACAAACTCCCGTAAGGCTGTCGGTCTTTAATAGTACCTCGTCGGTGTCCCTACCAACTGGGCCCGGTGGGCCCGGCATCGGTCGATAATCATGACAATAAATAGCTAATAAGAACATTTTATTTGTTCTACTATATTGTAAATTATAATTATATAGTTTATACAATGATAACTTATTAAACATTACGAAGCCATGTGAAACAAGCAATAAAAAATTATTATAAAACTTAGAAAAATTTTAATTTAAAAAAACCAATTACAAACGTTTCGAACTATACTTAGTCTTCTTCAGTGCGCAATAAAACAATAATATTAAATAAAAAAATTAATAAAAATTCTAATAAAAAGTCGCAATACAAAGTCAAAATAAATCAGATAATTAAGTCAAAATTAAAAGGCGAAATACATTAACAATAAATTGACATTATTAAAAAAGTTCAACACGAAAAGTCCCAATTAGAAGCAGAAATCGAATTGAAATATTTCATCCGGTTAATCAATAAATATTTTAAAATTATTATTTTTTAATAAGGTTTTCCTCGGAGTGGCACTTATACATTACTCCAAACCAATCACTCATCGTTAGTCGGCGAAAGGCTATCAGTCCGGCAATGATCGTGTCCATCCTCTCCAAGTTATTTAATATTTGTTATTATGAACTGAATTTAAAAATTTTATATTATAAAATAGAAATCCACTTATGTATATGTAGAAATTAAAAATTAAAAATTAGTTATTTGTTGCTTACAATTGTTCCGAATAAATTGAGATGACAATTGTTGTTGAACTTAGTACTTGACTGATGTCAAGTTATTTAAAAAGTTGAATAAATAGGTGTCAAGTCGCAAAACATAAACATTTTAATAAGTCTACAAATTCGCTATTTCTTCTAGAATGTCAAAATACGCGTTGTTGAGCAATTCGGTCTCTGTATTATTATTTATACCATGCTTTTGTTCCTTTATGTGTATCATCTCTGAGATAAGTCTTTTATAATAGTTAGATTCAATATCAAGTATTTTAACGTTATTCCAATCAAAAGCATGTTTTTTATCTACAATATGTTCAGAGACCACCGAATGCTTGGAAGAATCGAATTTAATGTTATTTGTTACTGATTTAAGTAAAGTTATTATAATGTTTTTCTTTCTTACATACACATATTATATTTTCTTCTTTCGTACTTAAATCACGATGATGTAGCGTGTTGGAAGCTTGCTCGTCAAAACACATAGAAAATAAAGCAAACAATACAAGGTGACTTATATCTGTTTACTTCGTTTCCAATACGCTACATCACCTCATTCAGTATAATTTCGAACGTCGTACCGTCAAGACGTGCTCCGAAATCGAATCTAAATTTTCTGGGTTCTTTTATTTTCTGTATATTTTGTCATTTAAATAAAGCTTGGTATTCAAGTAAATCCCAGTTATAATTAAATCCTGAGTTTAATTATTAATACTAATCAATCAAAAACATTATTTATATGCTCCTTTAGTCTAGTACGTAATTTTCTTTTGGTTTGCCCAACATACGAAGCTTCACAGTCTTTATAATTAATTTTGTAGACGACATTATTATTATTATTATGCACGTTTTTGTCCTTGTGAACTCTGTGACGTGGTCTTTTGAGCCCGTCACAAGGGCGGACGCGCCCGACCGGGAGGCGTCTGAGAGCGCTTTAATTTTGTGTTTCGTGCGGGTGAGCAGCGACCTTTTCGCTAGCTCACCCGTACTCTGTATCGGGATCGGGGTGGTGGGCCGGGAGAACGGCCATTGTTTTAGGAAGAAGAGGACCCAGGCGAACAACGAAGGGACGACCTCGGAGGGGGAGGAGCGGAGACTGAGCAACCGGCCCGGTGAGTATAAAACACACAGTATCGAGTGAATAAGAGAGAGAGATACTGCCAAGGAAATCATTACAGCCTCGAGTGGACGATCGGGAGCGGCCCGGAGCAGGCAGGGGAAGGCGCCGGCATCTCTACACGAGGATGGACACCCCTAAGGGGCCCCGCCACCACACGTCGAGGAGAAAGCGGAGATCCCTCGGGCCTGATCACCCCGGAAAGGTCTCCCCCAGCGAAGTAAGGCTAACAAGAATACCCACCCAGCCGTACGAGGTGTGAGCGGGGCCGCCAGGATCGGGTCTACGGAGAGCGTTACCGAGGACTACAATTTGAATTTGGCGGCGGAAGTCCGCGACCAGCCGCGACACACAGAAATCGATACGAGGATCGATTCCGGGTCCGGCGCGGGGCGCAACGCTGCCGCGAACCTGGCAACCGGGCCGGGGTGGCGCGCATTGTCTTCCCCCTCCCCACCAGCGTACCTTCCGAGGTCCCGCCGGCCCGAAAGGAAGGTACTGTTCGGCAAGTCGGTGTCCTGCGAACACGTGGAAGGACGACGACCCACAGCAGCCACCTGCGACGGCGAAATATTGTAAGGCCACCTCCTCGATCGTTCGGTAAGCGCGGATTCGGCGGGGACCCGTGGGTTATTAGAAGATTATAACGATACCGAGCCATTAGGCTATAAATCAGTTGATACCGAGAATTTATTGAGAGACTCACGGGACTCGCGTCGATTTCCGTGTAATTAAGTTTTGTGTATTTCTTTGCCTTCTTCGCCTCTCAGAGGGGCACCGAAACGAGTCGACAGTCACATTATATCGTAGTTATATTATATAGAATCATTTATTAACCCGTATTGAGAATAAGTTACGCTGGATGAGTGTATGGTCTTTTCGATTCCGAGCATGAAACTAAGGGAGGAGAATAACGTTAACGAGAAGTTACAATAAAGCCCAGCGATCCCCCTACGGCTCGATGACAATATTATATTCACACTTCATTAAAATTTATATATTATTAACTGAAAATATATTATTCTTCTTTTATCTTATTCATGAGTCCAATTAATATAGATATTTCCTCTCTCTCTCTCCGAGACTGCGATTCCGAATCTCCTTACGGAAAGAATCACGGCACTCTACCCCCTGTTGATACCGAGCTACCGAGGCCGAGCCGTCGTGTCCGCTGATTATTTGCCGAGATATTGTTGAGTAGTGCGGCCTGACCGCACCTGGCGCCCGAAAGATACGATACCGAGTACATAGTGATACCGAGTTATTATCGAGAGAGAACGGGAGCGGCACGACGAGGTTGCGCAGCAGTCTCTCTCGCACTCTCTCTCTCGTTTGACGAGAGAGGACGGAGAGACGGTCGCAACTCTAATAAATTTGTTAAGATTATTTAGACAACGGTACCCCACTCTAAAATCTGATTTTTTTTTAATTGTCGATGCCACTGTTTCAGAGATGTTATTAATATAGGGGATGACAAAAAATTTCTTATTATTTCCCTCTGCGATTTCTTTTGTTCTATTATTGTTAAACTGAAAATTATTTAATACTTATATTCTTCTATTAATTTCTTTAAAAATTAAATGAATAGGGTAACCGTTATCCAATAATATTTCAATACAAAGTTCTAAATTTTTCTTGTGATATATGGGATAAGATAATAACAATGCTCTATCAATGAGATTATAAATCACTCCTATTTTGTGGCACATGAGGTAATTCGATAAGAAAGATAGTACTCTACCTGAACAAGTCTTTTTTTGAAACCAGTCCAAGTGTATGATGTTATCAATAATCTTAATGTTTCAATCCAAAAAATTTTTATGCTTTTATTAATCATTGAATAAATGAGCTTTATGTGAAATCTCATTTTTATTTATTAATTTTTGTGCATGACATCCGCACAGACTCCGATTGCCGTCGATAGTTCATTTTTATTGTAACACAATAATTCGAGCCGAGTACAAAAGTTTTTATTTTGAATTCACGCTGGCTGTAATAATGCGTCCGTTGAAGAATTTCTTCCAATTTGTTGAACACAGTTTTAATTGGAGCGTGGTCAAACATTTGAAGGATTGGATTAAATTAAACAAGAGCCTGATTAGATTAAACTTGCGAATCAAATTTCTAAAAGATTGTTTAAATCAGGATGTTACACCATCTCATCTTAGATTTCTTTCTCGTTATGCTAATAATTTATGTCATTATAAGTCTGCACCAAAACACAAATTTATTATAAGATGTACTATTAAAGACATTTTAAGAAATGAAATTCATGACGCCCATAGACAAAGGCACAGAGTTAGATTAGATATTTATGAACTCGTTTGTTACATCTCGATCGATCTCCCGGTGGGTTATTGTAATGGGTTTTTCGATGAGCAAAGCAGATAATTACATTATTTTTATAATAAGGAGCAGGTTCGACTGGATGATAAATTTAGATGGCTCTTAGATAAACAAAACAAATTCAATAATAGAAATATTCGTCCTATCCAATATTATTACACGTGTGCGAAAGAATTTTCTTTCTCTTCAAGGCCATGTGAGTTAGGGCCGTCTCAGTCTCTCAGCGTTTCCTTGAACCCGACATCCTTTGTTTCTTTGATTCCTGATGTTGCTGATAAAAGAGATCCTAAAAAAATCATAAAAATGAAAAGGTCAGGCCATGTTCAAAAGAAGGTACTCAAAAATTTAAACGATCTAATAATAAATTATCACGAAAAGTAACTGATATGTTATTCAAGGTGCCAGTTCAAAGTGAACAGACGTAAAGTGTATATTATCTAAATTTAGTAATAATATATTACCATAAAAAGTAACTGTGATATTTTATTCAAGGTGCAAGTTCACATTGAATATACATACATATAAGTAAAACTGATTACAATTTGATTCTAGAAAATAAGTGCGATATGTTATTCTTAGTGCACAAAATATAATAGTCGTTTATAGAGATTTGATTTGAAATTTATACTAGCCCGTACAATAAAAAATAATTGCTCGTAATTCCAGAGTACCAATTTGTTAATGACTCAGAAAAATAACATGGCGGCCTGCTCTCAAAAAACTTTCGATGGGTAGAATAAATAATTGAAATAAGAGTTGTGAAAATTGTATAAATTATAAACCTCCAATCTTTCTTTAGTAAAATTACGAATTTTTGTATCAACTTCCGATTTGTGTTATACCGTATTTTCAGGGAGTAAGTTATTGATCAGAAAACTTTGCCTTGTTGCTCGAAACGGGTGTATATTAAGTAAAATTTATAAATGTACAGTTCTCAGGTCAACTACAATAAAGCTATACGCTTAAAAAGTTTACTGATTATTTGTCGTAATATACAATAAAAAATTACATATTAATTATTCAAGATACAAGTGAGAAATAAATATCATTAAAATATATAATACAAAAAAAATTTATCAATTTGACTCTGAAAAGTAAGTGACATGGTTCTCAAAGTGCAAGGTTTCATTTGACTTACAATTTTCTTCAGAAACACAGAAGAAAAAGGTATTTGTATATAGTTTTGTATATTCACTTCGTTGTGTGTGTAGAGCTTTTAAAAATACGTTGAATCCTTATTCTAATCTAATCTTCTTCTAATGTAATACTTTTCGTATTTCAAATGTTGTAGTAATTATTCTGTAAGAGCTTCGACATTATTTCTAAATGGACATCGAGAAACATCATAGTTTTTTGAGAGCAGGCCGCCATGTTATTTTTCTGAGTCATTAACAAATTGGTACTCTGGAATTACGAGCAATTATTTTTCATTGTACGGGCTAGTATAAATTTCAAATCAAATCTCTATAAACGACTATTATATTTTGTGCACTAAGAATAACATATCGCACTTATTTTCTAGAATCAAATTGTAATCAGTTTTACTTATATGTATGTATATTCAATGTGAACTTGCACCTTGAATAAAATATCACAGTTACTTTTCATGGCAATATATTATTACTAAATTTAGATAATGTTGTGGAAGCGTTTTTGCGACTATCGCTCGCCTCGACTTATTGTCTGCGCGAGCGAGCACACAGCTGATCAACCAAAAAAAACTATATACATAAACACGGCTTGTTATTGCCCGCGCTCTGATTTCGTGTTATTTCCCTCTTTTTTTCTCCGAAACCGGCGGGTTCCTGCGATCCGACGGTCGATTCCGAGTAAGTCTGCGTTCAGCCGTCTAAGCGATCACAAGTCAGTGATACTCCATCGAAACAGTTTTCGCTCTGTATTCTGCGAAAAGTGCGTTCACCGAATACCTCCGAGTTTGTGGATCTTTGCGCTGTAGCGATTTTAACCCGCTCCCGTTGCAAGAAGGACGAGCGAAAGACTACCAGACCAGAGGAACGACACCATCATTATTATTTAATTAATAAAATTGAAGGGAGCCTTCGAAAACCAACCCGGTTATCGTCAATCGTCCTTAATATTCCTTGCCCACCGATCGTTCAATAAACGATTAAAACCACACATAATTTTGGTCCTTCGAGCCGGATCGGTGGCAAGACGAAACCAGGCATTGACGATCTGCCGGCATCATGTCGAACGTGGAGGAGATAATCAGCGATCAGACACAGCTGATGTACTCTGTCGCACGAGTTCTGCCAAATTTCAAGAAACTTGGCCAAGCACGGATGACTCGTGCCGTTACCAAGGAGCGCCTCGCCAACCTGAAGGTCATCTTTTCGAAGTGCCAGGAACTCCATTCGAAAATCACTCGTCTGGCCAGTGATACTCAGAAGCAGCAGCTGCCTTACTTCAAGGAGCAGCAGTTTTTCGCCTGCGAGGACGTCTTCAACGAAACATCCGACTACATGGCAGAAATTCTCGAGGCCTTCGAACCAGGACCGCGGCATCAGTCAACAACCTTGGACGTAAGCAACCCTTCCGAATTCTCTCGCCGGTCGTCACATTTGCCCAAGCTACACTTACCGACGTTCGAGGGAGGCTTTGACAAATGGGAAAATTTCCGCGACCGATTCACCTCGTTAATCGCTAACGATACCTCGCTGTCAAATGTCGATCGTTTGCATTATCTTTGTTCGTGTGTAAAGGGTGAAGCTAGTAAGGCGTTGAGCCACCTCGCGATTACAGACGCGAATTACGTTGTCGCGTGGAACCTCTTAATTTCACGTTACGAAAATAAGCGACGCTTGATTACCGGGCATTTGCAAACATTAGTTGATTTACCCGCGGTTCCGAGCAAAAACTCCAAAGACCTTCGGTACCTTTGTGATCAGACCAACGCCGCGATACATGCGTTAAAGAATCTCGGGCGTCCGGTCGAGCACTGGGATGATCTATTGGTCTTCCTCGTTTCGCAGAAACTCGATAAATCAACTCGGGAGGCGTGGGAGATAAAGCTTGGCGAAACCAGCGAGTATCCTCGCTTTAAAGATCTTACGCAATTTATCGATACTCGAATTCGCGCATTCGACGCGATCGCTCCCGCGAATCCGAAAGAGAAAGCATCCGAGTCGAATAAATCGGCGAAACGCCACGTACTCGCCTCCAATTCCGGCGTTCCCGCGAACGTCACGTGCCCTGTCTGTAAAGCCAAACATTTATTATACCAGTGCTCGACCTTCGCTAGCAAAACACCGTCCGAACGATTCGAGTTAATCCGTCTCAACCGACGGTGTATCAATTGCTTCAGCGCGAAGCACGTTGTGAAGGAATGCACGAGCCCGCGCACATGCAAACAGTGTCAGAAAAAGCACCACTCGCTCTTGCATTTTGACACATCCGCCAATCAAGGAGATACCATCGAATCCGCGGTCGCGACGACGTCGAGCGACTCGAGTAATAGCGACGTCACAACGCATCTCTCCACAAACATGGTGTCACCGCAGGCCGCGATTCTCCTCGCAACTGCCCGCGTTCGCGTGCATTCGCCACAAGGACGAGTAGTTACTGTTCGCGCATTGATTGATCAAGGTTCCGCAGTTACGCTTATCACCGAATCAATCGCCCAATGCCTACGGTTACCGCGCGTCAAGCAAGCCGTTCGGATTGCCGGCATCGGCGATAAACAATCCGTATCGCATCACGCAGTTACCGTCATCGTAACTCCTGCGTTCGGCGATGAACCTGCGTACTCGACGACCGCTCTTGTTCTCCCCTGCTTAACAAAATATACGCCAAATCGTACAAATTCCGCGTGTCGCTGGTCGCATATATCTGGATTGCGTTTAGCCGACGGAGATCTCATGAGTCGCGATCCGATCGACGTCATTATCGGCGCCGACCTGTATGGCCTGATCCTCCTCGACGGTATTCGAAAAGGATCCGTTAACGAGCCTACGGCTCAAAAAACCACTCTTGGCTGGATCCTCTCCGGACCCGTCACTCCCATCTCCACTGATCCACGCGCATCTGTGCAGGTGCATCATGGAACCGTCCTTGAATCTCTCGACTCCATTCTCCGTAAATTTGGGAAATTGAGGATATTCCCCTCTCATCTTTTCCAAATCCCGAAGATCTCGAATGTGAGGAACATTTTTCGTCCACTCACTACCGCACGCCTCAAGGGCGTTACGTCGTTCGGTTACCCTTTAAAGGTCACACCGCAGTCTCGTTAGGCGAATCGCGCGCCGTCGCCTTCGCCAGCCTTCAACGCCTCGAACGGCGTTTCCTTCGTCAGCCGGAAACGGCTTCCGCCTATCGCGAATTCCTTACCGAGTATCGTCAACTCGGTCATATGACCATCGCGCCAGCGGATAATCGCCGTGGGAATGCACTCCACCGCTATTATATCCCGCATCATGCTGTCGTACGAGACAGCAGTGCCACGACGCGCTTACGCGTCGTTTTCAACGCGTCGTGTCGAACCTCGGACGGCACATCCTTGAACGATCACTTGATGGTCGGGCCTAAGCTCCAGCTCGATCTCGCCACGGTGCTAATGCGATGGCGTCAACATCGCTATGTCTACACTGCCGACATCGCAAAGATGTATCGGCAAATTCTAGTTGACCAACGCGATGTTGACTACCAGAGGATTCTGTGGCGAGAGTCTCCGGAACAACCAGTCGAGGAGTATCAACTACTCACAGTTACCTACGGCACCGCTTCCGCTCCTTACCTCGCTCTCCGTGTTTTGCGACAGTTAGCGCAAGATGAAGGCGCCTCATTTCCGCTCGCGGTTCCGGTTCTCCTTTCGCAACTTTACGTCGACGACAGCGTGTTCGGCGCCGACGATAAAATTCTCGCGCGCCAGACTCGCGACCAACTTGTCGCTTTATTAGAAAAGGGCGGTTTTCGCTTGAGAAAATGGGCAAGCAATTGCGCAGATCTTCTATCGGATATTGATCCGTCCGATCACGGTCTTGCCTGCTCAAAGGAGCTATATGATGATGAGCGATTGAGCGTGCTAGGTCTCACGTGGGACCCGTGTCGCGATGTCTTTCGGGTTAAAGTTTCTCTCCCGACACATATTTCGAAAACGAAACGCGAGATCTTATCGACCATCGCCAAACTATTTGATCCGCTCGGTTGGATCACCCCCGTCGTGATTACCGCAAAAATATTTCTGCAAACATTGTGGCAATTAAAATGCGATTGGGACGACGACATTCCCGGCGATTACGCAACCGACTGGGAACGCTATTATTCGCACTTATCGTGCCTTCATCAACTCGAAATCGCGCGCTGGACGCGATCCGGCTCTCATACCTTGAAAACGGAGTTACACGGTTTCTCAGACGCCTCTACGAAAGCCTATGCGGCGGTAGTCTACCTCCGTAACATTAACATCGACGGATCGGTCGACGTTTTCTTGCTCGCCGCGAAGTCCAAGGTCGCCCCTCTCAAAACATTAAGCGTTTCCGCGTCTCGAGTTAGCCGCTGCACATCTTCTTTCGCGCCTCGTGCAGTTCGTTCGAACGACGCTTCAACTGCCGAACATCGAAATACATTGTTGGACGGATTCCACCATAACGCTAGCCTGGCTAAGTAAATCGCCGTCTTGCTGGCGAACGTTCGTAGCAAATCGCGTCGCGGCCATTCAAACGACCTTACCGGACATACCGTGGCGCCATGTTCCGACTTACGACAACGCCGCCGATGCCGCGTCCCGTGGTCTTGCTCCGGAGGAACTAGCTCCACATCCGTTATGGTGGCACGGCCCCCCGTGGCTGTCTTTGCCTCCAACCTCTTGGCCGAACGGCAATCTCATACAAGATGAGATCACATCCACCGATCTTTTGGAGAAACGAAACGTACACGTCACGGATTCTCCGGCGCCTCCGGAATTATGGGATCTCGCTTTTCGCTTCTCATCATGGCCGAAATTGCTTCGCGTGACCTCGTATCTAATTCGATTTGGGAATCTCGCGCGACGGCAAAATCAATCACTCGAACGCAGTTCGCGCGTCGACGAAATCGCCGCAGCCAAAGCGTACTGGCTCCGCTGTATACAGGCAGCTATGTTTCCCGCTGAATTAGTCTGTCTCGCTGCGAAGAGATCCGTGTCCAAATCCAGTCCGCTTTCATCTCTCAATCCTTCGCTGAGCGACGACGGACTCATCCGCGTCCGCGGACGTCTACGTCACGCTCGCCTGCCAGATTCGACGAAGTACCCGATCGTCCTTCGGTCGCATCCTCTCCTTTCCCTCATCATCGATCATCACCATCATCGCATGCTACACGGCGGTTCACAACTCACTCTCGCATCCTTACGTTCCGAATTCTGGATTCTTCGCGCTCGCACTTGTACCCGCGCAGTCCTTCACAAATGTGTGCGATGTGCCCGCGAGGCTGCGACCATTCCAAATGAACTCATGGGAGATCTTCCGTCGGTTCGCGTAAATCGCGCGGCGCGACCGTTTTCACACACGGGAGTCGATTATGCTGGTCCTATTTTGTTACGAAGTACACCCGGGCGCGGACATAAGTCTCACAAAGCGTACATCGCCCTGTTTGTATGCCTCACTACTAAGGCTATCCACCTTGAAGTCGTAACCGATTATACTTCGGCCACCTTTATCGCGGCGTATCATCGGTTCGTGTCCAGACGAGGTCTTCCCCAGGGGATGTATTGCGATAATGGCACAACTTTCCAAGGAGCCGATCGCGAATTAGCCGATGCACATCGTCGCGCCCTCCGCGATCCAAATTTTATTGCGGCGACCGCTTGCGAAAAAACATCGTGGCATTTCCTTCCCCCGGCCGCCCCACATTTCGGTGGTCTCTGGGAGGCCGGTGTGCGTAGCGTCAAAACGCACCTCAAACGTTGCATAGGTGCTCACACTCTCACGTACGAAGAAATGAACACCCTTCTCTGTAAAATCGAAGCGTGTTTAAATTCTCGACCGTTATCCGCCGTCTCCGAGAATCTGGAAGACTACCGCGTTTTAACTCCTGGGCATTTTTTAATCGGCGCTCCGTTAGCAGCGGTTCCCGAACCCAGCGTTCTCGACCTGCATGAAAATCGATTGTCACGCTGGCAGATGACGCAGCGCATCACCGAAGGTTTTTGGAGATCTTGGCGCAACGATTACTTGCTCACCCTCCAACAACGCCCAAAATGGCGAATTGTACAAAAATTAGCGCGCGTCGGTCAGTTAGTTCTTCTACGAAATCCGCTAGCTCCCCCGAGTCAATGGGAGCTCGGCCGAATTGTTGCGTGCCATCCCGGAGCCGACGGCTTGACGAGAGTCGTCACCGTCCGAACGAGCCGCGCAGAATATAAGCGCCCTATCACCAAAATTTGTTATCTTCCCGTCGACATCAATCAAGAGATGTCAATGATATCCGACTCGGCGGGCGGAGATAAAAAGTAAAGCGAGCACTTGCTCATATATATATCTCGTTTTGTTTGTTTGCGTTTGTTTAATTTGTTTTAAAATTTAATCAACTATATTCTTATGTATACCTTTGTCACTGGTCTCGTAATCACGATAAGACTGTTCAAATCGATAGAGTGGATATCTCAATCGATTGTAAACGTTATCGTCGTTGGTGCAAACCGAAGTGCATCTCTTGTTCGTCACAATGCGCATTTCGAATGTGTTCATTCGAGGCGGGCGGTATGTTGTGGAAGCGTTTTTGCGACTATCGCTCGCCTCGACTTATTGTCTGCGCGAGCGAGCACACAGCTGATCAACCAAAAAAAACTATATACATAAAACACGGCTTGTTATTGCCCGCGCTCTGATTTCGTGTTATTTCCCTCTTTTTTTCTCCGAAACCGGCGGGTTCCTGCGATCCGACGGTCGATTCCGAGTAAGTCTGCGTTCAGCCGTCTAAGCGATCACAAGTCAGTGATACTCCATCGAAACAGTTTTCGCTCTGTATTCTGCGAAAAGTGCGTTCACCGAATACCTCCGAGTTTGTGGATCTTTGCGCTGTAGCGATTTTAAACCCGCTCCCGTTGCAAGAAGGACGAGCGAAAGACTACCAGACCAGAGGAACGACACCATCATTATTATTTAATTAATAAAATTGAAGGGAGCCTTCGAAAACCAACCCGGTTATCGTCAATCGTCCTTAATATTCCTTGCCCACCGATCGTTCAATAAACGATTAAAACCACACAGATAATATACACTTTACGTATGTTCACTTTGAACTGGCACCTTGAATAACATATCAGTTACTTTTCGTGATAATTTAGTATTAGATCGTTTAAATTTTTGAGTACCTTCTTTTGAACATGGCCTGACCTTTTCATTTTTATGATTTTTTTAGGATATATTATATATACAGGGTGATTCAAAACAACCGTTTGTCCTTAAAATGTATTCCTGACTCAATTCTGAGACGATTTATCCTTTGCCAAAATTTTATCCGAAGCTTAGTTTTTGAAATATAAAAAGAAATAGTTAGCGCATTAAAGCACGAGTACGGGCGGTAATCAGGAGCGGCGCAACACATTATCCGACGCGGGCGATTACGTGGGCGCTCGAAGCGATCAGCTGTTTGTTACACGCGGCGTTTTGTGTGTGTGTGTGTGTGTGTGTGTGTGTGCGTGTGTGTGTACGCGTATACACACACACACACACACACACTCTCTCTCTCTCTCTCACTGATTCTTACCTTGTCGAGATGTTTGATGTCCTTTGACGAATAATTG
This sequence comes from Nylanderia fulva, assembly GCF_048542155.1. Lineage (NCBI taxonomy): Eukaryota > Metazoa > Arthropoda > Insecta > Hymenoptera > Formicidae > Nylanderia > Nylanderia fulva. Next base: position 57,968 of record NW_028190464.1, read on the forward strand.
TTGCCTGACTGGATACAATCCGATATTGACACACTGTGACACACTGCATAATGAAATCATTTTTTTGTAATAAATTCTATTGACACTTTGACTCACGCACTTGATTAAAAATTATTGTAATAAATAACTGATTACAAATTACAACACATAATCACAATCTGAGAGAATTTTCTCTTAGAATTTGCCCTGAAAATTGTGGTAATCGTAGGATAATATTGTATGGAAAAAATTTTATTAGAATTCCTCTAATTAATATTTATCACATTCAAAATAATAATATCTATCACAATAAAATATGAAACATGTTTTATTAATTTTACTAAACCGTAAAGTAAAATTAATGAAATATATTTTATATTTTATTGTGATAAATATTATTATTTTGAATGTGATAATTATTAATCAGAGAAATTCTAATAAAATTCTTTCCATACCATATTCTTTTACAATTACTATAACTTTTAGGGTAAATTCTAAGAGAAAATTCTCTCAGTGTTTTGATTAATTATTAAAAATTACTTGTAAAAACGCGCGGCGCGCACAGCACACGTTATTCGATGCGGACGGCAATAGTTTACACGGCAAGGACACGACAATCATAATCACAATCTAAGAGAATTTTCTCTTAGAATTTACCTAGAAAATTATGGTAATCGTAGGACATTATGATGTGGAAAGAATTTTATTAGAATTTCTCTACTATTTATCATATTAAAAATAATAATATGTATCACAAGAAAATATAAAATATGTTTGATTAATTTTACTATACAGTTTAGTAAAATTAATCACACATATTTCATATTTTATTGTGATAGATCTTATTTTTAATGTGATAAATATTAATCAGAGAAATTTTAATAAAATTCTTTTCATACCGTATTGTCTCACAATTACCATAACTTTTAGGGTAAATTTTAAGAGAAAATTCTCTCAGTGTACCGATTAAATATTAAAAATTACTTGTAAAAAGGCACACGTTACTCGATGCGGACGACAATTGTTTACACGGCAAGGACACGACAACAGACTGCGGCGACGGACGACGCGACGCGTCGCGACGCTTCGCGACACGTCTAGACGATAACAATCACGCTGCGTTGCCGAACATGTGATTGACGCGAGACATGTATTAAAACGTATAATAATTATGTTATTAAAAAAAGCATATTATAACGTATTATAATTTTTTGAGTTATAATACATTTTTTTTAATGACTTAACATTATCCGCCCGTTTTGCCCTTTCTTTTTAAGCGAGACGTGAGAAAAATGATTATGTTTTGCGAACAAGATGTTCCATGTATAAATGTATTGGTCGCTCTGAAAAGAGCGGATTGACTTTGGTCGCTCTGAAAAGAGCGGATTGACTTTGGTCGCTTTGAAAAGAGCGGATTAACTTCGTCGCTCTGAAAAGAGCGGATTAATTTATAATAGATGCTCAAAATGACCACCATCCATCCTTATGCAAGCTCTCATGCGTTTAAATAAATTTAATTGGACGTTCTCCATTACTTTCTCTTCGATATTCCAAATTACATATCGCAATCTGGTTTCTAAGTTGTCGACGTCCTCGGTAAGCGTTTTGTATATTGATTCCTTACAATATCCCCATAAAAAGAAATCAAGAGGATTAAGGTCCGGGGATCTTGCGGGCCAACGTATCGGGCCATACCGACCCATCCAACGTCCAGGAAACTGCTCGTTCAAGTAGTTTGTTACAATCCTGGCGTTGTGTGGTCCAGCACCGTCTTGTTGAAAGAACATTTTATTTCTTTCAAATAGTGGCACTTCTTCTAAAAAATCGGGCAGATTTTCTTTCAAAAGTTCCACGTACGTCTTGCCAGTTAAAATATCTGGTAGAATAACAGGCCCAAGTATTTGGGTACCCATTATTCCAGCCCAGATATTTATTTTCCAACGTACTTGAAAATTTTTGAGCCGCGTTACTCTGGGATTTTCTTTGCTCCAATAATGCATATTGTGCGAGTTAAAAATACCTTCTTGTGTGAATAGTGATTCATCACTGAATATCACACGGGAAGAAAATCTGGGATCTCGATCCACTTGTCTCAAAAAATCTTCGCAAAATGTTCTTCTTGCCTGATAATCTTCAGCTCGTAAATGTTGCACGCGTGTATAATGAAACGCGTGCAACTTTTCTTTTTTGAGCGTTCTTTGTACCGTCGAGTAAGAAAAGTTGTGTTTTTGAGCAACCACTCGAATACTCGTTTCAGGATTATCTTCGAAAGCACGTACAATTCGCTCCGTATTTCGCAAATTTCTTGCATTGCGATTTCTTCCAGTATCGTGTTTATCCGGAAGGACACTGCCAGTCTCATGTAATCTCTGAGCTGCTCGAAGTATAACAGGAACCGATGGATGTCTTGCTCGATTTGGATATAATTCGGCGTATCTTCTTTTTTTTTTTTTTTATAGTCAGGAAATTTGCCTAAACCAAACTTCGCCGTCCTGACCCCTGAGGGAGGGTCAGGAGGCTTTGTGGTGGATTCCCGCCCGTAGTATCCCGAGGGACTATCGGACGGGGGACCGACCTAAAACCTGACTGAAGCCCCTGGTCGTATGGGTGTTGTCCACCGCGGAACCGCTAACGCATAACTTCACGGTGGACACCCGACCGGTGTCCTGAAGGTAGGACACATCCCCCGGGAGGATACTACAGGTATCCCCCCGGAGAGGACATCCCTTGCCCCGAAAGGGCATCGAGGGGAGCCGGGCTACTAGCTCCCCCCGGACTTCCCTGGGTCGACGTGCAATGAGATCGGGGCCCTCACCCCTCTCCCTGCCAAACCCGGTAAGTGAGACGGCCGCAGCCGCCCACCCCACACTTAGACGTCACGGGACGTCACCAACTAAGTGGACAAACATATACACGTCCACAACAAAAACCAAATAAGGGCCACAGACCCAGCCCTCTAGGGGCCAACGATGAGGCACAGAGGCCGACCACAATAAAGGTGGGAGGGTTGTTACTCCCACCTATGAACGAAAGACAACAAAACTAAACAATCAACATGGACTTGGCGCGGGTGAAGAGGCCTCGGAGTCACCTTTCGGCAGCCTCCCCGACACTCAACACCCATCGCCGCTACCTAATAAACATAAACTTGGCGGGGCAGGGAGACCACGGAGTCGCCTTTCGGCATCCTCCCCGGAACCCCCCGCACCCACCGCTACACTACGACCAATTGACAAAAACAACACTAAACATTGAGAGCAGAGCTGCAGCCCGGCACAGGGGAGTCACCTCTCCGCGACCTCCCCCGCCCCCGACTGCAGTCCACCCTCACCCACTCAGGACTATCGGGAGCCCCCCCAGCAGGGGGCCCCGGAGTCCGCGCACACGCCGAGGCAGCCTCGGTCTCCATAGGCAGTCCCACATCGGGACGACCCGGAGCCTGGCGCCTATCCTTCGCCCCGTTTGTTCGTTGCCCGGGAGGAGGGAGGGGCGAAACGCACCCCCGACCCCCCAGGATATGTCGAGCCGACTCCCCACCGTCCAAACAAGCCGGACAACGGGGAGTGGCGACGCACCCCGCCGCTTGGTGTCCCTCCACACCACAGCGGTAGCAACACCGCGAGCGATCCACGTCAGACGTACAATTTACGCGCGCATGTCCCAACCTGAGACACCTGAAACACCTCAGAGGTCGGGCGCGAAGCACCTCGACCTCCAGGGTGTTCCACCCTACTCGAAGTTTACCCGCCGACAAAGCCTTTCGGCCAACAGCCAGCGGGCAACGCACCCAAAGGGTGCTCAAGGGAGACCGCGGCAGGGACCGAACCGACCCGATCCGGATATCCCCCGCGCTGCATCCCCCCAGAGACCCCAACGCCTCCAAGATCTCTTCGCGCGAGGCGATCTCCTCCCCCATGGTACCACGAAGCCTAAGCTCCACGGTTTTCTGGGGGCGGGAGACCACCACATCCCTACCCGCGAAGACCTCTCGCAGCTTACCCGCGAGCAAGTCCGCCTTCTCCCCGGTGTCTTTTCCAGGGACCTGCAAAAGCAGACCCCCGGTCACACCAAAACGCATGGTCATTGGACCAATACCCAGCTCCTCAGGGTTGATGGCCGCTCTTGCCTCCCGTAGAACATCGGAGTATGTCCTACCACCCGTCGAAAGGAGCTGCACCGCTGACGCACCCGGAGCACGTGCAGCCCGCGCCACTCGGCCCCGCTTCGCGCCCAACACCGGACCAGCCGCAGGGCCCGACGTCTGAACTCCCCCAGGACCCAGGCCACCCGGCCCGCCAGCAACCATAATAGCCGCCGACGGGGCAAGCAACCCAGCCCCAGGAGAGCCGACCGCCCCAAGACCACCCCGACCCCGCCTCCCCCGCTTACGCATGGAGAGGACAGGGGAAACCTCGTTGGTAGGAGAAACGGAGGCAGGCAAAACTGCCCCACTCCCCCGAGACTCCAGTGAGGACCTGAGGGACTCTACGGTCCGCCTCAGGTACCCAAGCGCCCCAGAAATACGCCTCTCGATGAGGAGATCCACCCGCGCTAGAAGCTGCTGGTGTGGATCTCCCCCCAAAGCCGCATCAGAGGAGGACTCAAACAGAGTCCTCCGCGCCTCAGAGGTGGTCTCCTTGCCAGAAAATTCCGGCTCAGTGACCACCTCTTTGCCCCGTCTCTTCCGCGATCTCTTCTTGGCGGGGGGCGCCTCCTTCTCCCCAGAAGAGGGAGGAAGGGGAGCCATCAAACCGCGAACAACCTCCAACTCCTCGCGGAGTTTTTGATTGCTCGCCTCCAACTCACCGACGCGTTCCTTGAGCTTCTTAATCTCTTCCACGTGAGCCGGGCAGCTATCCGACAGGACCCGCTCCCCGCTCAAGACCTCCACCGAGCCACAGAAAGTACCGGGCTCCGACACGCCGAGCGCGCCATCAGACCTCCCAAGGGAGGCAGAGGCAGCGCCCGACACACCGTCACCCAGCAAACTCACCTGCTCAGTCGCATCCCGCGGCGAGTCCCCACGAGTCTCCTCCATCTCGCATTCTTCCTTCTCTTCTACAGCCTCCAGGGCACATCTGTCCGGCTCTGGGCGACCGCACAGCTTTGTGTCGCCACGCGACCGCTCCTCAAGATAACTTCTTATGTGCATTTTTAGACGCCTGTACATCCCAAGATGCCGATAGGCACGAAACTTCTCATTTTGGAGAACATGCTGGATCTTGGTCGCAAGGCTACTCGGATCGTCGCCCTCGCTCATATCCTCCCAGGCAATACATAGCTTAATGAGCTTGCCTTCCACCTTGTCCATCGTCCTGTCCCTCAGCGATGTCGTATTCCAATCCACGGACCCAGCTGGCAAATCCGTGGACGACCTGTCGTTCGATGACGACGAGGGGAGAGCCAGGCCTACACCCCCCCCACGCCGGTTCCCGGTACCCGAACCCGGGACGTTCTCTCTCTTTTCAGAACTACTCATAATTGCTAGAAAAGAAATTGGTTTTTTCTGTCGGGGGTTTTCCTTCCCCTTAGGAGGTTGCCTTACTCAGCTAACGGGGCCTCCCCCCCGGGTGTTATCTTCGGTGTTTTCCTTCACCTAGTGCAGTGGACAAGTCCTTTTTAGGGCCTGCACGCCCATCACGCCCCATTCATCCTTCGCACGCACTCCAGCTCGGGTACCTCGGGATTGCGACACCCGTACACTACGGGGATGAGTCCGTAGTGCCCCTGAGGGATCGGCGTATCTTCTTGCAGCTACGTGATACTTTTTTTTTTTCTTTTTTTTTTAACGCAGTGGAAATCCTCATGGATACCACCGCTCTCCGGGAAGAGAGCGGATGGTTATGTGGGACTTCTTGCTCCCCTTGGCCGATCCACGAATGGATCGGTCAGGGGGCTCAAGACATACCTCACTAAACCCACTGCGAATACCTTCACGGGCGTTAATGGGGGACGGCCAGGATGCTGGTATCCCATGCCGACTGGCCGCCCCCCCGCCTAATTGCTCCTAGCTACGTGATACTGCCCATGACACTCGCCGAGTGCCATTAGCATATCGTAATATTCTTCGTTTGTGTACGCTGCCATATCGTCCTCTTAACTCTTGCAATAATCGAAAGATTATTGTTTGCATTATCAATCTTCATTTTATTTATACAATCCGCGGGGTGTCGCGATTTCCCCCTCCACGCCTTCCGCGTCAAATAGCGGCACGCGACACCCGCGACAGCGGCCACCCGCGAATCGTATAAATATAAGATGCAGATCGACAATGCAATCAATCATCAATCGGCTCCCGTCATACGAAGAACTCAGAGACAAAACGAGACTGGCAGCGTCCTTTCGAGCAAACAAGAAAAAAAGTTGCACGCATTTCATTACACACGCGTGCAACATTTACGACCAGAAGATTATCAAGACGAACGTTTTGCGAAAATTTTCTGAAAAAAGTAAATCGTTTCCCGAAGACGCTTCCCGAGGACGTCGACGACTTAGAAACCAGATTGCGATATGTAATTTGGAATATCGAAGAGGAAGTAATGGAGAACGTCCAATTAAATTTATTTAAACGCATGAGAGCTTGCATAAGGATGGATGGTGGTCATTTTGAGCACCTATTATAAATTAATCCGCTCTTTTCAGAGCGACCAAAGTTAATCCGCTCTTTTCAGAGCGACCAAAGTCAATCCGCTCTTTTCAGAGCGACCAAAGTCAATCCGCTCTTTTCAGAGCGACCAATACATTTATACATGGAACATCTTGTTCGCAAAACATAATCATTTTTCTCACGTCTCGCTTAAAAAGAAAGGGCAAAACGGGCGGATAATGTTAAGTCATTAAAAAAAATGTATTATAACGTAAAAAATTATAATACGTTATAATATGCTTTTTTTAATAACATAATTATTATACGTTTTAATACATGTCTCGCGTCAATCACATGTTCGGCAACGCCGCGTGATTGTTACCGTCTAGACGTGTCGCGAAGCGTCGCGACGCGTCGCGTCGTCCGTCGCCGCAGTCTGTTGTCGTGGCCTTGCCGTGTAAACAATTGTCGTCCGCATCGCGTAACGTGTGCTTTTTTACAAGTAATTTTTAATAATTAATCGGTACATTGAGAGAATTTTCTCTTAAAATTTACCCTAAAAGTTATGGTAATTGTGAGACAATACGGTATGAAAAGAATTTTATTAAAATTTCTCTGATTAATATTTATTACATTAAAAATAATATCTATCACAATAAAATATGAAATATGTGTGATTAATTTTACTAAACTGTATAGTAAAATTAATCAAACATATTTTATATTTTCTTGTGATACATATTATTATTTTTAATATGATAAATAGTAGAGAAATTCTAATAAAATTCTTTCCACATCATAATGTCCTACGATTACCATAATTTTCTAGGTAAATTCTAAGAGAAAATTCTCTTAGATTGTGATTATGATTGTCGTGTCCTTGCCGTGTAAACTATTGCCGTCCGCATCGAGTAACGTGTGCTGTGCGCGCCGCGCGTTTTTACAAGTAATTTTTAATAATTAATCAAAACACTGAGAGAATTTTCTCTTAGAATTTACCCTAAAAGTTATAGTAATTGTAAGAGAATATGGTATGGAAAGAATTTTATTAGAATTTCTCTGATTAATAATTATCACATTCAAAATAATAATATTTATCACAATAAAATATAAAATATATTTCATTAATTTTACTTTACGGTTTAGTAAAATTAATAAAACATGTTTCATATTTTATTGTGATAGATATTATTATTTTGAATGTGATAAATATTAATTAGAGGAATTCTAATAAAATTTTTTCCATACAATATTATCCTACGATTACCACAATTTTCAGGGCAAATTCTAAGAGAAAATTCTCTCAGATTGTGATTATGTGTTGTAATTTGTAATCAGTTATTTATTACAATAATTTTTAATCAAGTGCGTGAGTCAAAGTGTCAATAGAATTTATTACAAAAAAATGATTTCATTATGCAGTGTGTCACAGTGTGTCAATATCGGATTGTATCCAGTCAGGCAACAATTATTCGTCAAAGGACATCAAACATCTCGACAAGGTAAGAATCAGAGAGAGAGAGAGAGAGAGTGTGTGTGTGTGTGTGTGTGTATACGCGTACACACACACGCACACAAAACGCCGCGTGTAACAAACAGCTAATCGCTTCGAGCGCCCACGTAATCGCCCGCGTCGGATAATGTGTTGCGCCGCTCCTGATTACCGCCCGTACTCGTGCTGTAATTCGCTATTTCTTTTTATATTTCAAAAACTAAGCTTCGGATAAAATTTTGGCAAAGGAAAAATTGTCTTAGAATTGAATCAGGAATACGACATTTTAAGGACAAACGGTTGTTTTGAATCACCCTGTATATATATGTATATATTATAATATTGTAACGGCGCAGCCGTTACTAATGCCTCGCGGGCCGATCAGCCGCCCGCCACGTGAGGCTTTGGCGCCTAAAGGCGCCCCTAATCGTTCCACACGGGCCGCCCCACCCCGGGGGCGCCCCACCGCGACTCCGGCGCGGTACCCCCGCCACGGACTCGACGCGGAGTGGGGGACCGCCAGACGGGTATATAAGCCGGCTCGGCGGACGAGCCGGCACCAGTCCCGTTCCAAATCTCCCAGACCAGGCAACGGGCTTCTCGTTGTGAAAGTGCCGGGTTTCTCGGTCGCTGGTTCCTACCGTTAGTATCGGGCAACGGGTTTCTCGTTGTAACACCGGGTTTCCGGTCTCCTCCTGTGATACGCCGGGCGACGGGCTTCTCGTCGTTACACTGGGTTTCCCAGTTTCCGGTCCATCCTGCTATCCGCCGGGCGACGAGTTTCTCGTCGTTACACTGGGTTTCCCGGTTTCCGGTTCATCCTGCTAACATCCGGGCGACGGGCTTCTCGTCGTTATACTGGGTTTCCCGGTTTCCGGACATCATTATAAGGCTATATGCCGCCGTACGTTGGCTCTACAGCTTCCCGTTTTGAATAAAGGCATTACGTACCTTGTAGCTGCAATCATCGTATACCAGGAGACTTGTAAGTCCCTTCCGGACTCCGTTATAGGCTATACGCCTCCGAGCTTGTAAATATACCGGACGCTCCGTTCGATCCTCACGCTTTGTACATATACCGAGTAGCTCTAAAGTTCTCTGTTCAGGCTTTACGCCACCGGACGCTCCGTTCGATCCTCACGCTTTGTACATATACCGGGTAGCTCTAAGTTCTCTGTTCAGGCTTTACGCCACCGGACGCTCCGTTCGATCCTCACGCTTTGTATATATACCGGGTAGCTCTTAAGTTCTTTGTTCAGGCTTCACGCCACCGGACGCTCCGTGCAATCACCGTTCACTTTGTATACCAGCGATTCGCTAAAACCCATAGGGTGACCTGTACCCTTCTATCAAACACTCTTTTTGTTGTTTTTTTTTATTTGAATAAACCAACTATTTTTGTATTAAGGAACAAGCGAGTCTGAATCTCCCCCTTCCTCCCGAATCCTGGAACCGGCGAGCCGATCCGCGGCGTCGGGAAAGGTGAACCGTAACAATATATATGTATATATATATATATATATATATTTATATACACACAAATTTATACATATATACATTAAGTGCCTTAGACTTTATTCTTCCTTTTCTATCTAAATTTACATGTTTAGTGCACTGTTTGTAAAGAAAAAATAAAATAAAATGAAAAGATATTGATTCTTGCGGTAAAATATTATATTAATATGCAAAAGTTTTAGTCTTTTTTTTCTAATTTTATTTTATTTATATACATAATATAATGCACTACAAATTAATCTTTAAAATATTTTCTATTACTTTTTGCTACCTTTCTGACAAGTTTCCGTTGCGAAAAAAAACCACATCTCGGTTTAAAAACAATGAAATTGTCAAGTCATTTTCGTATCTCTGCTGACATCTCACAAACTGTCCAGCTAAAGCATGCTGCATCAACTGGAATAAATGATAATCCGAAGGCGTCAAATCAGGTGAGCACGAAAAAAACTTACCAGCTTAAGTTAAAGATAGTTTACTGAGTGATTTGAGCAATATATGTGACTTATTTTATTAGTAATTTTTTGGTCAATGCGGCATGCTTTAGCTGGACATCATAATTAAAATAAAAAAAAGACTAAAACTTTTGCATATATGTTTATAATGCTTTTCTGATTATTTACATCTATTTTATTTCTAATAATTTAATCTCTGCGCAGAAAATATTTGTAAAATCACAAATATCTTTTTAGCAAACATACCTTTACACTGTATGTAATGGCCGCTCTCTCGAGAATCAACGCTCTATTGTACTCTAACGCTCTCTCCAACGATTCGCACAGAAACACCCTTGTAAGTCCGAGCTGATATTGTGACTGCGCCTCCTTTGGCGCGGCTCTGTCCAAGATTATCCTGCAGAGCTCCTTGTTGGGCGATTCTCTAGGCAAATGCGTCGAAATGAGGTATCGATACCAATCCACAAAGTGTCCGAATGCGAGGCGAACCGGGTAGCTAGTCTTCCTGATGCGGATTGTTTCTAACATTCCAGTGTATCTCAGCTGCTCGAGTACATAAGGCATGTTAAATTTCATCGGTGCTTTCTCGGTGTTTGGCTTAATGCAACGGACAAACCACGGGTTACATCTACAGGCAAAATGAAAATTTTCACAGCTATTCGTCTTTCCTGTCAGTTTTTAATATCTCACCGATATTTAATATCAATTGGAATTACTTACTAAGACATAGATTCCAATAGCTGCTGCAAGCTATCGTGAAATAAGAAGGATTTCCATAAAAAAGATTTCAGAAGAAGAAGAATCCAAAATGTCCGTCTTTCACTATCTCACACTGCACAATGCCAGGCAGCCGGGCAAGCGAGAAGAAACCGGAACAGGAACATAAGCAGATAGCGTAGTACATACGTTATGTACCGTTTCCATATTTTGCGTCAAACCTGAGATTATACGCGCGCGATAGAAAACCGAATCATACTATAAAAGATATTATAGGGTTGTTCTTAATATCTTATGGATAATCATAGTACAATAAATATAAAAATGAGATGATACGCATATATATTATGTATAAAAATATCAAAGTGATAAGATAATTTTCTATATAATTTTTATTATATTTTTCTATATATTTTTATTATATATTTTAATATATAATATATTTATTATATTTTATTATTTATGGTATATTATATTTTATATATTATGTATATATAATTGATAATTTTCAACACGTCCAAGGAGAAAAGAGAAATCTTTAACTTGATTTTTAACATAACCTTTCATTTAACCCGGCTGTTACTATTAACCTTTGATTTACATAACTGTCAAAACGCGCGATCTTCGATTTATATATTTATAAAAGATATAATATAATATAATATAATAAAAAATATATAGAATAAAAGATATAAATAATATAAATATTAATATAATATTAATAATATAAATATTTGGATTCTAATATTAATAAAAGATAATTTTTATTATATTTAATATATAATTATAATATATAAATAATTTTCTATATAATTTTATATATAATTTTTTATATATTATGTATCCAATATATAATATATAATATCCAATAATATACTAGTATCCAATATATAATACAATATATAATATTTATATCCTTTTAAACATACCTTCTCTATTCTCTAATTTTTCCTTTTGTTCTCTCTTTATTGTTCCTTCTTTCTTACCGCACAATTATCTTTTGTAACATCCTTTCTTCCTTCGTTCACTTTATTTTAAACTCTTCGCCTTCTTTATTTCCTCCTTTCTTTCTTTAAAACATTAACTAAAAATAAAATATATAACACAAAGTATCAATTTTTTATAATATATAAAGTATTAATTAAATATCAAAAACACAAGTTCTATTAGAAACGTTATCTGAACTTATCTGATGAAGTAATCTTGAACACGTCCAAGGAGAAAAGAGAAACCTTTAACTTGATTTTTAACATAATCTTTCACTTAACCCGGCTGTTACTATTAACCTTCGATTTACATAACTGTCAAAACGCGCGATCTTCGCTGCGACGACAGTTGCTCACGAAGTAAGCCCAACGAAAGAACCAATCAGCATCGCGGAAAAGCGACAACAATACTTTCGAAATATGCGAGAATCGATGTCATGCACTTTTTCAGATAGGATTAGAGAGATTTATAACTCCGTTAGATTTGGGCATCATCAAATTTTCAGAGTTTCACATGATATTTTTAATCTCGTTCCTGAGTTTGTCTGTAACGCTTTCTTTATCAAGCAAAATGGTCCACTATTTTCATATTACATAAAAGAAAGTAACAGATCAAACAAAAAACTTGAACATTTACCATAATTTTTAAACAACATAATTTCAACATTCAGAATATTCAATACTATTGTCAATACACGAATCAAAGGAACAAATCGGACAAAAATAAAAAACAATATTATTTCTTTTTTAAAGAAGAAAAACAATTAGTTAACAGATCAAACACAATGTAGGCGATATTATTCCTAATTCTACCGTATTCATTTATTACACGCGTGAGCGGCGAATTAACGTTTCCTCTCCCCCCTGGCGCGCTGCGTAAGAAAGAAGGGAGAAGTTAAAAACAAAGGGGGGGGGTTCCCCCCGGAAAGGGAGAGCGGTGGCCCATATAACGGCAGTGAGCCGTCGTGCTTGCCTATCGATACAGTTTAACCTAATAAAGATCCTTTGTTAAGATCACTAAGCCTTATTGAATTACGCCCTGACATCATCAAAACTATCCTTGGACACCATTTACAACTTCAGAATGGAATCGAGAAGAGTTAGCAAAGGGGGGATCCGTGAGTTAAACACGCACAGAGATACACGGGACTTTGAAAAGTACGACCCAAATGTTTTGTCGATTCAGAAAAACCGTGGGCTTGTGTTACCGGTAAAAACAGAATATTCCGCGTGTGTGCCACGAATATTTTGAAGGCTATTCGCGCTTGTGTGCCGCGAATCTTTGCTCGTGCTAAAGACAGAATATTCCGCGCTGTGTGCACGATATTTTTGAAGATATTCGCGCCTGTGTGCCGCAATCTTTGCTCGTGCTAAAAGACAGAATATCCGCGCTGTGGGCACAATATTTTGAAGGGTATTCGCGCCCGTGTGCCGCGAATCTTGCTGCGTTTCTAAAACAGAATATCCGCGCTGTGTGCCACATATTTTTGATGGTTATTCGCGCTGTTGCCGCGAATCTTTGCCTGCGTGCTAAAAGACAGAATATTCCGCGCTTTGCCACGAATATTTTGACGGTTATTCGCGCTGTGTGCCGCGAATTCTTTGCTGCTGCAAAAAAAAAAACAGATATTTCCCCGCTGTGTGCCACAATATTTTGACGTTTATTTGGGGCCTGTGTGCCGCGAACTTTGCTGCGTGCTAAAAGACAGAATATTCCCCCGCTGTTGCCACGAATATTGTGACGGTAATTTTGCGCTGTGTCCGCCGAATCTTTGCTGCGTGCTAATTTTCCGCCGCGTACAGAGAAAGCGAGTCCACCCTATCGCGCGCGGTGAATCGACTGTACGCGATATCCTTGTGAGATAGAATATTCCGCGCTGTTGTCGCGAATATTTGACGGGAATTCGCGCTGTGTGCCGCGAATTTTTTTGCTGCGTGCGAAAACCGATATTCCGCGCGTGGGGCCACGAATATTTTTACGTAAATTCGCCGGCTGGTTGCCGCGAAACTTTTTCGTGCTAATGTTTCCGCCGCGTACGAAAAGAAAGCGAGTCACTATCGCGCGCGGTGAATCGACGTGTACGCGATATCCCTTGAGATAGGAATATTCCCGGGCCGGTGTGTTCCGAAATATTTTGACGGTAATCGCCGCTTTGTACCGCGAATCTTTGCTGGTGGCTAATTGTGCCGACTTTTTGTGCGAACATTTGACGAGGTTAACCCTTTTATTAACCCCGTCGCTGGGGTTTCTAGGACTATGAAAAGGGGAAATGCAGTGTGTCGCTAACAATGGCGAGCCCCATGCGTATACCCCCCTTTCCGAGATTTAAGGACATTCTTCCGCGGAAGAGTTGCCGGCGACCGTAACAAGCTGACTGATAGATCGATTGACTGGGCCCTTAACCCGGAGATATGGAACCACACTGGATGAACAGAGGTCCGGCAGAGCCGCGGTGTCGTCAGCCGATTTTACGCGGCCATAAACGAGGATGGGCCCTCGCGGCAAGGACAATGAAAACCAAGTAAGTAACGACGCTCCGTTGAAAAGGGCCTTTTACTGAGAATGACTTGATTTTGACGAGAAATGAACTACTTTAAAGACGAGCTCTCTTCAACAAATTAGATTATCGTTAACGAAAACATCGAAGATCATGGAGCACCCCACATGGGAAAGATGGGCGGGAAAAAGACGTAATGGTCCCCCCCCGATGAGCGAAGTGTAAGGGCTATTCGCGACTTGTGAGCGAATTCGACGGCATGAGGGTGTTCTGGGAAAAGAAGAACACAAGGTCAAATTGCTGCGAGTGTCGTACGCCCTTGGATTATTTTCGGCGCAAGAATTTTTTAATAAGCCTCTAAATTAAAAGGACGTGCATCCGAGTGTTTACTCCAAACCAATCATCTACCCTTATTATAGAAAATCATTGGCGGCCATGAGGGAATGTTTTGACCTTTCGCAATCAAAATTCCCCCACGCAAACCCGAAAGAAAAGCATGGCGGACCCGGGCGAATCATTCACGGTTACTTCCATTTAAAATAAACCTCGCTAATAGGGGACCGATAGAGATGACGAAGTTGTCGATTATGTCCGAGGTATACCTACCCGCAATCTCAAGATCAAGCACGTATTAGGCATTCGAGTCTCAAGGATTTATTGGGGCTTTTAAAAGGATTGACGCTACAAACCCGAAGAAGTTCCCTGATCGCGAATGGAAAAAACCCTATTGATCAGAAAATCCAAGGGGGGAAAAAATTTTTCGATAAAGGGGAGATTTCCCAGCTTTAAAAAAGGGAAATCCAGCATGGGTCGAGTGCAGATTTGACCCCCCGGGGCCGAAAGTAATTAAATGTTTAACTGCCAGGAGTTGGACACTGGCATCCGCATGTAAACAACCCGAAGAAATTTAAAGGGGAGGCTGTCATGATGTGGTTCAGCCACCATTGAAAAAAGACTGTCCCGAAAAGAGTCAAAACCCCGAGTCGACGAACTTTGGGTGAAGGGGGATCGAACCGATACCCTTTAGCGATCCGTATTGTGTACAGTTAAGTTTTCGGTGTCCTTGAAGGGGTTTGGGGGTTTGTAAATATCAGTAGACGCGATATTTTGATCCCGGCTCCCCAGTGAGCCTCATAAAAACTAGTATGTTCCACGAGTTTGCGCGAACCGCTACCCCTCCAACGGCGATTGTTTCTGTGGAGAAAATAAATCCCCTGTTCGCGTAATGGCCCCTTTTCGAAATTAGTCGAAATCAAAAGAATTAATATTAAACTACTTTTCTGTAGTACCAAACGAAACAATGTCGTGTGCGGCTTACTTGGTCGCGATTTTGTCGAGATCCTTTAATAAAAATCGAACTGGTAAAACGGTAAAAAATTACTAGGAGAAACGAGTCGACAAGCGAGAACAATTTGGATACCGAATTATGCAAATGAATATCTCGAAAACCCTGAAAAAGGGTTTGGAAAAAATTTGAATATAATCCCGGTGCCCGAATCGCATGTAAATCGAAAGCGTTCGAAGATTGTATAACAAAAATACTTTTATAAAAAAGGGTTTGGAAAGGAGCGAAAACCGGAAACCGAGATGAAATTTTATTTAAAAATGAACAGCCGATTACCTTCCGGCCTAGGCGTTTAACGTATCCCTCAGGGGGACTCGGGCTCATCCCTGAGTGTACGGGTGTCGCAATCCCGGGGGGTACCCCCGAGCTGGAGTTTGGGGATGGATGAACGGGGGTGATGGGCGTGCAGGCCCCCAAAAAAAAGGGCTTGTCCCCTGCACTAGGTGAAGGAAAACACCGAAATAACACCCGGGGGGGAGGGGCCCCCTTACTGAGTAAGGCAACCTCCTAAGGGGAAGGAAAACCCCCGACGAAAAAACCCTTTTTCTTTTTTCCAGAGGGAAAACACAAGAAAAGACCACTTCCCGGGTCGGGTACCGGGGAAACCGCGTGGGGGGGGTGTAGGCCCGGCTCCCCTCATGTGGTTCCCTCAACGACAGGTCGTCCGTGTTTGCCGGCTGGGGCCAAAAAGGCCGCCATTTCCGGGGAAAGGGCACAGGAGGATCCCTAGGGCCCCAGGGGCCTTATGGCGGGACGAGGAATCGATCCCAAGTTTTAGGAACCCCTTGCCCGGGGCGATTCCAGGTGCCCGGTTGGGGGAGTAAAAAGGTGCTCCTCGAAACAAGCGAAATCCAAAGTGTTGTGTTCGGGACCTGGGACTTGTCCAAAGTGTCCCGCGTGCGGAACCGGTGGATTCCCGCTCCGGTATCGGGAGTGGGAATTTTTGGACCTGAGGACAATGTGAGGGCCCGTTTTCCCGTCTCCCCGGGGAAAAATGCGTGGGAGCGACACGAGGAAGCTGGGGGAGACCTCACCCCTTTGTCCGCCCTTTTGCCTTTCGGAGGAAGAGGCCGAGAAGGGATCCACTGGAAGGGGCCTGAGAAGGATCCTCACAGGAGAAGCATACCCTCCAAGGATAGTGCCCGCGGGTCCCCCGGTAAGCGCGGGGCCCCGCGGTAAGGGTCGCCCAAGACCACGGGCGATATGCTGGTCTCGCGGAGGCCAGGAGCGGCTCAACGAGCGACTCGCGTAGAGCTACAACTCGCGGACCTACGGAGGGGGCTGGACCCATCTTTTGGGGCCCGGGGCTCACCGCGGTAGGGCGGGAGAACGCGCCTTCAGAGGGGGCGTCAAGGGGGGCTCAGGGGTAAGACCTGCCCCTGAGCTAGTAAACTTGCGGGTACTTCACTACCCAAGTGGAGAAGTTGGCCGGAGTCCATGGCATCGAGGGTCTCTTTGCCAGGGGGCTTCGGACTTCTTCAAAGAAGCTGGGTAGTGTGATCGAGGAGCTGGGCACGAGGGTCTTGACGGGTGCTGACCCTGGATGGATGCCCTACGCATGCTAACCAGGGTCTCAGATTGAGAATTTCAGCTCTGGAGACCCAGTTGGGGAGTACGAGGGAAGGGGCTGGCTTCGCTTCGGGCTGTATTTGCCGGGAGTGGGGGTCACGCTACTTTCCGGATACCGGGAAGAAGGGGAAAGAGGAAGCGGCGACTCGCTCTTCTTCTTTGGACCAGACCGGCGGATCCCCGAGTTTGTTGCTGAGCGGCAGCGGGAGGACTGTCCGGTTACTGGCGGCGGTGTCGTCCCTTATCGATCGTCGTATTAACGACTTGAGGGGCGACATTGCGTCAATCGTCGTGGCCTCTTTTAGGTCGGGGCTTGCGGGCGGGCTGGGCCGCTCTTCTTGGAGCGCCGCCCATGGGGGGGGCGCCCGCGCAGCGAAGTGTTGGTGGTGCGGTTGCCCGATGCGGTTTCCCGCTCCTAGGGGCTCCGCTGCTTCCGCTTCCGCGGAGGTCTCGGCGGATGCCTCGGGGCGCGGGGCGTGCTGGTGGTGGTGGTCGTGGGGCGTCGTCGTCGTCGCTCGGGGCCTGCCCCTGGAGGGTGGTGGGGCCCGGCACTCCGGCTGCGTGGAGAGGAAGAAGCGTGTGCCTCCCCTCTCCCCTCGTCGTCGGTGGTTTCACTGACGGTGGTACGGGGAGGAGGGGAGCGCGAGAATACGTATGCCTCGGTTCTCCGCGAGCAAAGCAGAAGTTGGACCTGCCCAAACTGGGCATAAGACGATGCGGTTTACGTCGAGGGGGACGGGTACATTTGTTGTCTTCCAAAGGGAAAGGGACTCTTCCAAATTAGCGGATGAGCTGGCGTCCAAGCTGCGAGGGGTGGACTTCTCTGCTGGAGGGGAGTTAAGGGTGAGGACCCTCCCGCATGGGGAGTTTCGGTTGAGGGGTTATGGCCCTAATCTCAAGGAGGATTTCTCTCAAGGTTGGTTCGGCGGTGGATGTGCGCGGGCGAGGTTAGGTTTGGGGACTTCTTTGTTCCCCAACTCTGACGTCGGGACGTGGGGTCCGTGCCCGGGGCCGGGGCCGCACGTAGGCCCTAAGGCGGGAGAAAGCGTTGAGTGGGGGGTGGTGGGGTTGACGGTTTACGCCACTGCCCGCCGCCCCTTGCAATGTTTTTGGTGTCATGCTTTTGGCCACACAGCGAATAGGTGCGAATCTGAGGCCGATGAAAGCGGTTTGCTGTTATCGCTGCGGTCAAGGGGGTTTTGGGCAGCCAAAATGGGGTGGCGCCCCCTCCTGCCTAGCGTTTTAAAAGGGGGGGCCGGTAGGCCCTCACACACAGGCCGGCTCTAGTCTTTTGCGCGAGGAGGATTAATCCCCCCCCAAGGGGTTATGGAGGACTGGTGTCCGTTCTCCCCCCCAAAGGCGACAGCGCCCCGAGGGGCCCTCTCTTGGGGGTTCTCCGGGGCGATTGCGGTTTCGGGGCCGGGGGTCGCGGGGGCGCCGCTAGGTTTATCCCGCGGTTCCCTCGACCTCCTCAATGTCTATTCGTTAGTCCGTCTAATGTGGTTATGGGAGTGCGGCCTGCACTCGTCCTTCCTTTTGGGGAGGCAGCAGGTCCGGTTTTCGTCTCTGTCTTAGTCTTTGTCCTGCACAAGGGGGATTATGGGAGCTGCGGCCTGCAATTTGTTTCCCTTTAATCGGAACTGGCAGGTTTTGGTTCGCCTCGGTCTGTGGTCCTTAATGTTGTCCCTTAGTCAACCCGTTGTCTTTGGGGGGGGAAAAAAACCAAACCTTTCCCCCCAAATAAAGTGGTTCCCCTTTTGGCCTTAATTACCTTGGGGGGGGCCTGTGGCCCTTACTCGGGGCTGGTCCGTTGGGTTTGGGTCGTTTGTGCACCGTGCTATTTTTTATGTCCCTTTTGGGCGTCTCTCTGGTGAGGGCCTTGGTCTTGTTTTAAAGTGGGGGGTTTTCCCCCGTCCGTGGGGACGGGACGAGTGGGGTGGGGGCCCAATCTCATTCCCCCTTTTCCCGGGACGATAGGGGGGGTTTTTGGAAAACCCGGCCCCCTTGTTTTCCCTCCCCCAAAGGGAGGGGAGGGAGGGAAAGGGGGTTTCCGGGGAAAAACACCACCTTTTCCGGGGGGGAAAACCCCAAAAGGGGTCATGGCCGGGGGGTCCACTGGAATTTATGGGGAAAAATTCCCCCTGGGAAAAAAACCCGTAAGAAAAGGGGTTTTAGTGGGTTTTGGTTTGGGTAGGCCCCCTTCCCTTCAGAGGGGGAATCCCCCACACCCTTCTGGGGCCCCCTCGGGAACCCCCCCCCAAAAACGGTTTTTTTTTTTTTAAAAAAAAAAATTTTCCCCTCACAAAAAAAAAAAAAAAAAAAAAAAAGGCTAGGTTTTTTTAAATGCGTTTTCCCCCCAGGGGGAAAACCACCGGCTGGTAGGGATTCATGATCACACCCCCCCCCGGGAAAAAGAAACTGGGAAAAAGGACCCCCCCCGCCTGAGGCTTCTCCCAAAAACCAAGAGCTCTGCCCTTTTTCCCCGGCACTTCAAATTCGGGGGCCGTTTGCGCGCATAACTTGCGCGAATATAGTTTTTTTAGGCCGGGGGGCCCCCCCCCGGGGCCACCAAAAGGGTTTTTTGGTGAAGCACCAAGGCTGACCGGGAAAAAGGGGGTCTTAAAAAAGCCACAAGGAAATTTTTGCTCTCCCCGACGACGGGAGGGGGCCCGTCCTTCGAGGGACGGGGGGAAAACGGCAAAAATTGTCGCCGCACCCGTCATCGAAGCCCCTTTTTCCCTTTAAAACCCCCAACTAGTTTGGGTTTTTAAAAACCTTTTTGGGAAAGGGCCCCCCTTTAGTAAGTGCCTCCCCCCCCAAAAGGAGGAAATAAGATCGGAGGGAAACCCCCCCCGGGGGGGGGAAAAAAATCCCCCCTTCTTGGGGAAAAAAAAAACCCCGTCCGACTCACCAGCATCGATGCGGGGGAAAAAACCCTCCGCATTGCACACTTTTTAAAAAAGAAGAGAGTTTAAAAAGAAGTGGCCCCGCTCCCAATCCGTACGCCGCCCCCGTTTTTAATCCGGGGGCCGATTGGGGGGAAAGGGGGTTGATGGCTTCCGCCTCCTCACGGAGACGGAAAACCGGGGGGCCACTAACCCCTTTTTTGGGGGAAAAGGGGGGCCCCCGGTGCGACAAAACCCCCCCTCCTGCGCTAAAACGGGCCCCCGGGCCCCGGGGGCCATCCGCCGCCCCCCGGGAACCACGTCCGCCCAGTGGCACCTCCAAATCTCCTTGGCCGCGCGCGACCATGTCGGGGGGAAAAGGGGCGCCCCCCGCGCTTTTTTTTTTCCCGCTCGGCGGCGGCTTTCTATCCGATTGACGAGGGGGTTTTTTCCGTAGGGGCGGTCCCCACAGGGGGAAAAGCGTGGGGGGGGAAAACCCAAAATTTAAAAAAACCCCACGGGCCCGGTCCCCCCCGGGCCCATCCAAAAAATTCCGGATCCGATCTGGTCAGGATATGGGAATTCCATCCGGGGGGGGCCCCCCCAAAACCCCGGGATCCCCCGCGCGTTTTAGCACCCCCCAAAAAACCCCCCCGAACGCATCACCCCGGGGGGGGAAAAGAAGGGGAAAAAAGGGGGGGCGAGCCAGGGGGACCCGGGGGAGAGATGGCGGGTCGGGGGAGAGGGAGGGGGGGAAACCCCCCGGGGCCCCGAGAAAAAAAACGAGCTCTCGCTCGATGTTGGGGCCCCCCCAAAATCCTCCATTGCCTCGCGCGAGGCTGGTAACCCCCTTTTTTACGCACCCCCTTTTGTGGCATCAAGGGTGTTTTTCGGGAGGGGGGGTTTTAAACATTTAAAAATTTAAAAAAACCCCTAACCTCGATTGGGGGAAAGCCCCTTTCCCCCCTCGCCACATGCTTTTTTTTTCCCCGGTCGCTTTTTTGGGGGCGGTTAACCCTGGGGGAAAAAAAAACCCTCCCGTTGAGGGGGCCCCTCGTGTGGGGGGCGGCGATGGAGGCCATTCCGTCTTGGGGGGTGAACGCCGACCAGTGTGGGGGGGGGAAAATTTGCGGGGCTTGCGGGGGCGGGGAAAGGGAAAAAGGGGGGGTTTGTTGGGCGGCGTGGGGGGCCCAGGGGGGGGCCCCCGACAAAAAGGGGCCCCGGGAAAAGGGGTCGGGGGGGGGGTGGCGAGGGCGCTTTTTTAAAATTTTTGGGAAGGGGTTTTTTGGGGCTTTTTCCCCCGGGGGTTTGCGCAAACGATGCTAAAAAATCACAGTCGCCAATCGCCCCCACAGAAATATTCCCCCCAAGTGTTTTTTGGGGTTTTTCCCCATCAACACCCTGGATCGTAAGGCGGAGCAGCCAAAAGGGGCCACCCCCGTATTCACCCGACCATTCACGCAATAAAAAAACCCTCGCGCGAATGAGGGGGGGGCCCCCCCCCAACTCTAGGGCCCCCTTTCCATCATGCACCACTAGAGGGGGCCCCAATTCCCTTTTTTTCTCGTTATCCCCCAAAAGTCTTTTTCTTTTAAAAATTTTCCCCCCATGAGCCCCAAAAGACCCGATTTTTCAACTTCGGGCTGGGCGGACTTTTAAAACCCCCCCCCCCAAATCGGGGGCTCGCTTCGCGAGCTCCAGACCCCTTTCCCCCAAAAAAAAAGTAATGGCGGTAAAACAAAAAATTTTTGGGGGTACTCCTGTGCGCCCGCCCCACGGGGGCCAAAATATTCCCTGCCCGGGGTTTTTTTTTCCATTTTTTCGCTCGTGGGAATCTCCAACGCGGTTTTGTAAAAATCCCCCCGGTCTACGACCACTGCCTCACCCCCTTAGCGATGGGGGGGCGGGCCCCCCCCGGCCCCCCGGGGCGTCAAAAAACGGTTTTCCCATCGGCGGCCCCCCCTTCTCCCCGTAATAGCCCCCCAAATTGACGGCAAAAAGGGGCTTTTTGCGGGTTTTTTTCCCCCTCCCTTTTTTAAAAAAACTTTTTAAAACCCTGGGGCCCCCGGGGCTCGGTTTCGGGAAAAACGGCACGACACGATTATTTGCCCCATCCCCCCCCCTCGGAAGCACTCGCTTAGACGGTATGGGGTTGCTCTTTTTGGTGATAGGGCAGGGGGGGGGGGCCCCCTGGGGGGGCTCGGCCCCAGCCGATACCCATTAGGAGCCAGGTTCCCCCCCCGGGGCAACCTCCCTGAGCCCCCCCTCCCATCGCACGACTCGCGCAAGGGGGCCCGGGCCAAAACCCTCCCCCCCTAAAGCTCAGCGGGTCTGTACACTCTGGGGACCCCGACTCCCCATCTGGTTTTCCACCAGAAAAATCCCCCCCACATAGGGGGTTTTTCCGGCACCGAAAAATGCGGGGGGTAGAGTCCCCCGACACAACCGCTCCCGGGCGGTTTTTTTTCCCAAAATTTTGGGAAAAAAGTTTTTCAAAAAGGGGTTTTTCCAACCCCCCCCACTCTGTATCGGCGCATGCAGGTACCAAAACCCGGAAAAATCATGGGGAAAACGCAGCCCATCGTCGCCCCGGGGGTCCCGTCATATATTCCCCCCCTTGGGGGGTTTTTTGGCCAAACCCAAAAACCCCACCCCCCATCGGTGATAATACCAAAAGGGGACCAGTCCCGAAACAACCCAGCCGTTTTTGCGGCTTAAGGGGTCCCCTCGTGAGTTGCTCAGGCCTAAAAAAAGGGGGGTGGATCGCTTGCTTTTTTTCCCCTAGCCCGGGTTTTTTTCGCAGCCCAGATCCCCCCAAAAATCGCCCCGGGATCTTTGCGGTTAATGGGCCCCCCCCCCCACGGTGAAATAAGGGGGGGTGCCCCCCTTTTTCACCTTTTTCGGGGGCCCCGGGAAACCCCCATGGACAGCACCCGGTCTTTCCCCGCGTTGATCTCGACCCTTTTTTCGAAAATTAAAGGCGTCATGAGCCGTGTAAAGTTTTTTTGCCGACCATCCAAAAAGGCCGGGACCCACAATGTGTTGCGCCCCCAAGCTTTTTCCCATCCCCCGGCCCAAAAAAAACCCTTTTTAAAAAAAGGGCCTCCGAGAAAAATTTTCCTAGGCCCCATCTCCCCCCCCAATTTTAAACAGCGGGGCAAAAACCCCGGACCCCCCTGTCCCCCCCGGGGGCCCCAACCCTGGGGGCCCAAAAACCATTTCCCCCCAGCGCGCCCCCCTGCAACTCGGTCAGCGCTTTAAAAATAGCCCCCCCTTTTACGTACTCTCAAAACCCCGGGGGACCCCCCCCCTCGGAGTCGTATAATGCAGCGTGCGAAATTTTTAAATCGAAATTTCCCCCCCGATCAACGCCCCCCCACGGGGGGGGAAAAACCCCAACACGCCCGGGGCGCCCCCAAAGCACGGAGAAAGGACGCCCCCTTTCCCCACATCCCCCTTTTTCCCCCGGCCCCGGGAAACCCCCCTTGGCGCTTGCCCGAAGATGCGGGGGGGGCCAATCCTTTCCCAAAATTTTGGGGGAAAAATGTTTGTTATAAGGGATTTTTTTCGGAGGCCCGGTCCCCCTTTTCGGAGGGGGGCCTTTTTGGGAAAACCCCCCCCTTTAAAAAAGGAAAAAACCGGGGTTCTGGTTGTGGCGATTGACGAGGGGACGTCGGGGGCCAGGAGCAGAAAAATTGAACAGAAAGGGGGGGGGAAGAATCGCAGGAACACCGTTCCACATCCTGGGGATAATTTTTGGTCCCCCCGGGGCGCATTTCCAGTCCTTACGGAAATCCTGTTTACCTTTGCAGGTGTTTAGGATCCCAAGCAAGGTCTTTTTTCGCCCCGGGAAAAATGGATCCGGGGCCCCGCGCCATCGCCGAGCCCCCCAGGGAACCCCCCCCAAACTTGACGTAGGGCCCCCGGGCCCCTCCAGCCTGTGCCGTTTTTCCCCCAAAGGGGCTCACGAAAGGGGGGTAAAATTTTCCCTTTTCCTTTTCCGCGGGGGGCCTCCAAATGGGGCCCCAGCATTTTTTAAAAAATGGGGCAGAAGACGGCCTCTCGGCACCGAGGGCCCCCAAATTTTTCCGACAAACAGGATTTTTCCCTTTTTTTTTTTTGTAGAGGTTTTAACAATTCAAAATTTCCCCTTTCTCCCTTTTCTCCCTGCTCTCTCGCTTGCCCCGGGGACAGTGCTTCGGGGGGCCAAAAAGCTTTTCGGAGGGGCCCCCTTTTTAGCGGCCGGGGGAAAAATCTGCCCCGCCATCTCTTTTTTTGCCAAGCGGGGGGGCCCTCCCCGCCGTCAGAAAAATCTCTTGCCGTGCCAGCAAGAGTTTCCCTCGTAGCTCGGGAAAGGGGCCCCCAACCTTTTTTTTTACGAGTGATTGGGGGCTTGGCCCGCAGCCCCCGGGGGAAATTTGTTTTAGGGGGGAAGGGGGGGTGGGGCGCTTTGATCGTCAGTTTCTGCCCCGTGGCCGCCGGAAAAAATGTGGGTCGTTTCATAAAACCCCCCATCCCCCCCGCCCTATCGTCACCTAACGGGGGCCGGCCCCCATTTTGGGGGTCTTTGGGGGGAAAAAATCCCCCAACCATCTTTTTTAAGGCTCCTGTTGCCGTTTCCCCCTTTTTGGCTTTTTGCTCCTATTGGGGAAACCCCTTTTTTCCCCGATTTTGGGTTTTAAAAAAAAAACTTTCCCCCCGGGGGAAAGGTTTCCCCTTTTTCCTCAGCGCGTGCCTTAAATCTAGTTTCCCCAAAAAAACCATCTGGCCTTTTCGCGGTCAACATTTTTGCACTGGGGTTGTATTTTGGGGGGGCACTTTCTTTGTGGACACCCCAAGGGGGCCCCCATTTTTCCGGGGAACCCCCCCCGAACCCCCGCTCACAGCTTACCATTTCCCCCCCTGGTGTCCCCCTTTTTCCCCCGGCTGGGCCTTAAGGGGGGTTTCGACGGACCAGCGCGACCCCGTCAGGGGCCTCCGCACCTCTCGCGCTCTAAACAAGCGGCACCCCCACCGTCCCCCCGGGGGTCCGAAAAACCCGGGAAGTATTCTAAAATTTTTAAATTTTTCCTTTTCCCCCAAATTTAAATGCGTGGGGGGGGCAAACGATTGACAATTTGGGCCCCCCAAGAAAACCCCCGGGTTTTTTTAGCCCCAAAAATCCCATGAGAGGGAGGGGGGCCCGAAAACCCTTAGGGGCGCACTTTGCTGTACACTCTCTTAGTCGACACCCCCGAGTTTTTTAAACCCCTTTTCCCAAAAAAAAGGGGCCTTTCCGGGAGCACCACGAGGGGTGGGGGTACAAATTGGGGGGGGAGAGGGAAAGGTCCTTCCTAGAGGACCTTTTTTTTTGGGCCCCCCCAAGAACCAACCCCCCACTCCCCTAAGTACCCCCCCCACGTGTTGCTTTGAGGACCGAAAAAGGGCAAGTTACTCCCACACAATCCTTTTTTATTCCCCTTTTTTTTGAGGGACAGGCGTACATTTTTTTTAAAAAAGAAATCTTCCGGGGGGTCTTTTTTAAATTATATTTCCCCCTATCTACGTCAAAAAATTAAAGGGGGAGGTTTTTTTCCCTTTTGGGCCCCCTTTCAATTTTTTTTGGGGTTTTTAAAAGGGGGGGTTTTTTTACAAAACCCCCCTCTTTACCACCCCACCAAACCCGTTTTTCCATCATTTTGGGCCGGGGCCGGAAAAACCCGCCCTTTTTTTTTTACTTTTTTGTCCTTTTTAAAAACCCCTTTTATTCCACATTCGGGTTTCGCACGTTCTTTTTTATAGGTTTAAAAAAGGACGCCCCTTTGGTTTTTTAGTAAAAAGACCTCCTTTTCCCCTTTTTTTTTTCGCACCTGTTCCCCCCCTTGGGTTCCTCCGTAACATTTTGAAAAGGGGGCCCTCGGCGGGCCCCCCTCCCTGGGGAAGGGTTATTACCACAGAGGTTCGCCGGGGGCCCCTGGGGGGGGTTTTGGGGGTTTTTGCGCAACTTAACCTCCCCGCGGCCATGCAGCCCCAGACACGATGCCTCCCATCCTGGCTTGAAAGGGACCTCGGGGCCCCGGGTGCGTCATAGCCCGTACTACTGTCGAATCGTCAGTAGCCTCCTGGGAAAAGTAGATAGGACAGATGTCCGTGGTTGATTTAACGTCCGGTACTGTTACGTCTCGTGGGGTCGCGGCTGCGAGAATTTGAATGCAGAGCTCGGCTTATTCCACGAGACACGATCGCTATTACGGGTACGCGAATCTATGCGATTCTTCCCGGGGATACCCAGCGATCTGAGGTTATTCGCGCTGGAACTGAGGTGATCGGATTATTGCGTGGGACCTACCTGTGACTCTACTGTAATAAAGATAGCTTCGTCGATTGCTCTATGCGAAACGTCGTTGGGGTTGTGTAAGTAATCGTCGTACGTAAACTGACAAAGCTCGCACAAATCACCGATTCGCGTGAGGGTAAGTCGGAAGTTGCAGACTCCGCAATTTATTCCGATAGGTGTTCCGCCTATGATTAGAGTATGCTTCCGAATCCTTGTCCAAAGTAATTTCGAGACTCTAGGTAAGGTGGAATAGCATGAAGTGCAGAGGGCTGCCTTAGTCTCAAAATGGATGTACCCGATACCAATTTGGCAATAGAATAAGGGTTCAAACGGTACAAAGAGATTAACTTCTGGAGGAGGGGTTATACCTCTAAGGGTGAGTGGGCACATTTGTGCTTGTTGCGTAATCGAATTGATAATGCGTCATTAGCTCGTAGGTCTTTGGTGAACCCGGCAGTTATCGAGAAGTTAGTAGTCGTCGGCAAAACCGTCGGTAATTGCTCAGTAAAACACTGGTAAGGTGCCAGTAAGGTGTCGATAACCCGTTGGTAAAAGAACGTTCGTCGGTATATGGTTGGTAAATGTCGGTATAAGAACGTATGTCGGTATATAGTCGGTAATGTCGGTAAAAGAACGTATGTCGGTATATTGTCGATAACGTTGGTTAAAAGAACGTATGTCGGTATATCGTCGGTAACGTCGGTAAAAGAACGTATGTCGGTATATTGTCGATAACGTCGGTAAAAGAACGTATGTCGGTATATCGTCGGTAATGTCGGTAAAAGGACGTATGTCGGTGAATTGTCGATAACGTCGGTAAAAGAACGTATGTCGGTATATCGTCGGTAATGTCGGTAAAAGGACGTATGTCGGTGAATCGAAAGTGTTCTCAATTGATTATTGTTTAAATGACTACTTTGTTGCACGGATTTACGAAGTTATTTCTTGAGACACAAAGATTTTTAAGAGATTGAACTATTTGCGTTTTTCCGTGTTAGAATTCCGAGGGTGGCACCGCATGTGGTGGTCGACCCTAGTTTTATAGCCCGACCTTTTTTTTATAGCTTCCGCAGTGACGATGGAAAAGAGAAAAAATGCGTCGGAGATTTTTCTAGAATGTTCTCTTCCACGTGGTAGAAGCGTCTCTGAATTTGCTAACACGCGCGATTCCTTAGGTTAACGTGAATTTCACTTACCTTTAGTAGCACTTTCTTGATCGTGTCGGCTCGTACTTGGAGGTAGTGCGTGCGGCGAGGGTCGTTCACTGGGATGTTTGGCGGCGGCAGGCGTCGTGGTTGGAACGTTATTGGTATGCACTTCCACTGTAGGAGTTGTCGTTGTTATTATTTTTAATGTTGAAAATGTTCTCGTATTCAGGATCGGCCTGATATTCCACTCCGAGGAATTGAGAATATTCCTCGGTCGCTGATTCGCGATAAAGTCGGTTTAGTTTTCGTAATTGATTCTTCCTTCCTGCGCGTCGCGTCTTAGGCATATTGAATTTGATGCATCCTCTGAATGATTACTCAAATAGGGAAGGTTGATATGCGGCGGACCTCACTATCAATTCCTTATTTTGGCAAATGCTGAGAATGTTAATTCTGACTGTGATGAGCGGTGGTCCGCTCCAAACACAGTTTGAATTATTCTGAATTCAAACGCCGTATGACAAATTTATACGCTATCGTATTTTATCACGGGAGTGGAAGTTTTGAAGAATACTGAACACTAGTTTTCACACATGAATACACTGATTTATTCGTATAGTAGTACAAAATTCGAGACTAAAACTTAGAATTAGAATTTAGATTTAGACTTAGAATTTAGAGTTAGAATATTATACTTAGAGTTAGAATTTTAGAATTAAGGTTAGGATTTAGAATTTGGACTTAGAGTTAGAATTTAGGAGTGCGAACTATACTGTTCGGTGTCGCGCAGAGAACTGCCGAAATTCGGGACTGCTCTGAGGTCCTTCGTTTCGGCGGCTCGGGCCTGCGGCGGCCTGGAGAGGGGGAAATCTCCGGAGTAGGGGCTCTCACCGTGGTGGGAGATCCTTAGGCGTGTTACGTCCAACAATTCACCTGGCGGTAAGTTGCCTTCTGCACAAGTCGGTCTTCTCTCGCGTCTACCTCGGTTAAACGTTTGAGAAGCTGCTCTCTAGTTTTTATGGGCAACCTGCTAGGCCGACTATACCCAGGGATGCCGAGAGCTTGAGATTCGGTTGAGAGTATCGGACAGAGAAGGAAACTGTCGGGTCGGGTTGATAAATAAAGATAATTTGTTAGTATAATATCGTTTATTTATTCATAAAACCTTCTCGTTGATATAAGGGTTATAGGTCCTGACGTGGTTCGTGGGGAACTTGAAATCGAGTTATAATATTGCTAAGTTCCTCTTCCGGATTGTCAGACTAATTAAGGTAAGTAATAAAAGATGCAAAGTTGTCCCGAGCTCCTTCGGGGATGGAATCGCGAGTGTCGTTGAATGTGAGGTTAGCGGTGTCCTCGTCGAAAATGTAGAGGTCTTGTTCGTTATGAGGTTGTAGAATGGGATCGTATGATGATACGATATGTTGGCTTGGATCCGGAATATAATATTCGGGATCGGGTAAGAAATTATTATTCGTATTTGATTCTGAATGTGACGGATCCGGAAATTGCGGATGAGAATAATCAATGTAAGGCGGAAGATTATTTATGGGCGAATAAACGTCTGGAGAAGGGGATCGAACGATTATTCGCGTTGGAAAGATCTGGACATGTAAATTAAGGGGCCTTCTTGTCCTACGTTCGCGTAGTCTATGGAGACGTTGCTCGTCGCGATCAATTTGATTCCTCCTTCGGAAGGGAGAGACCATCTAATGGTTGGATAATTTTATATGAATAATATGCATTATTGATCGAAGAATATTTTATAATGTAAAATAATTGAATTAGACTCACGTTTATATCGTGATTTACTCGTTAACGAAATCAAAATGAGATGAAAGGTTAATCTATGCTAGGATGCCCTTCACCTGTTAATTAATTAAGCCTTGTGTCAATTGTTGTTATAATTAAATGATATTAAACTGGAATTGATAATAAGGTAGAAAAAGAAAAAGGATTCTGAATGCGTATTAATATCTATATCAAGAATATTAATATTTGTAGTTTCAAACATAAATAACTAAAATCTTAAATATGGAAGTAATAATTCTTAATAATTATCAAGACCTCTGTCATTCGGTTTGGTAAAGTAATTCGTTTGTTTTATAGAGCGGTGAAAGAGTAATCTGGGAAGGGTAAAGAAGTACACGGTTATCCCGTGTGAATTCTGGTCCTTAAAGGCTAACGCGTACGTTCACTTTACTAAACGTGCATCTCAGAATTGTAGCAACGAATTTACCTTATGACAGAGTATCGTTCTATTAGTAGTAAATAGGATAAGGTGGTGTGCATTTGTCAAAACGAATCGAATATCAATATGCAAAATCACTGTCAGTTGGTGTAGTAAAGTATTCGCAACTATTGGAAAGTGCAGGTAATAAAAGCGTAAGAGCGATAGAGAGATAGGTGTTCATCCGGCTAGGCCGGGTTCTCAGGTCCTTGTCTTAATAGGCTAATGCATACGTTCACTTTACTAAACGTGCACCTCTGAGATGACTTGCGAATGTACCTTCTGACAGGATATAATTTCTAATGTGTACTGTGGAATTAGCGTTATTCAATTCGCTAATAGGTGGTAGGATACAGGGTTACATACATATATAAATAAGCAGTAATATAATAAAATACATTAATATATATATTTATAATGCAAGTACAATAGGTTAAATAAGTATGCGATATTGGTTAAATAATATTGAGTAGTATCGAATAAAATATAATATATGTCAATGATTGCTACGTAGACGTGTGCGGATGCAATTAATAAATTGAAATAATATTAGGAATACAGAGTAATATATGGCTTACGTCTATATTCAAGATTCAGAGTTCAGAGTGTAATGTAAGATTGAATTAAAATTAATTGGTTAAATATAATTGGTTAAATATAATGAGTGTCCGCGCTTTACTATTTAGGGATATGTGAACTGGCTTAAATACTCACAAGGTTAGACAATGTCTTATGTGCCTTGCTATGGTACACTTCGCTACTGTTCACGAACGCGCTGCGTGAGCAAAGGATCGCGCTGCACGAAAGGATGAGTCACTTTTTTGTAAAACAAGGACTTTAATAATATCACACACGTATTGACAAAATACTATAACAAACTTATTACAAAACTTTAATTATTTTACAGTGAAATCGGAAACAAAATCAAAGTGCGGAATAGCGGCGGTCGTCAACGAATTTTCTGCGGTTTTACAAATCTGCGGTTGCGTTATGCGGTTCACGGCGGAAAAAGCGATAAGGCCCTGATTTCGGGTGCGAGCTCTCTTTTATGGGTTTCCGTAAAAAACCCACCTTTTCGGGAAGCGCCAATAATTTTGCGTCTTTTTAAAGTTGCGCGAGGTGACCTGAGCGTATTACGCGTAATTGGCCGCTGTCAAAATTGACAGAACAACGGCTGTTAGAAAGCATGCGCGAGCTGGCGATCACGATGATTATTGGCGAAACGAGGCGCCCGTGAGAAGCCGCGCATGCTCAATAAAATATAATTATTCGGCAGAACGGTTGCGACACCGTTAATTGTTTATATTTCGAGCGTGTTTTTGTACGACAGGATAATTTATGTCGCGATATGTTTTCAAAAAAAAACATATAAAACCGATATGCCTGTTGACTTGCGATCGGAAGCGAATATTCTAGAATATTCTATTTAAGATATAATATTTTATTACATGTAGTTTCTATTATGCGTTTCAAACATTCCCGCCCGCCTTGTCGCGCAGTGACAACATGTTTATGGTATTTCGGTCGCGGAATCGCAAGTCGATATTGATCGATGGTGGGGTAGACGCGCAGGCGCGGAGAAATTCACGTGATGATCGCGTGTAATTTGAATCGATCAGCTGAGCCGCGGAAACACGTGGTGATCGCGTGGAATGTGATGATCAGCTGAGACAGTAACGAGTGTGTGTTTGATGTGAAATGACGAACGTGTAGTGCAGTGTGGTGATTATGGAACAATTGCAAGTGCGGTGGTGCATGATGAGAATGAGGTGTGACAAATGATACAGTGCATGATGTGATAAATCTCGTGAATGAGTGTCGAACGTTGATGAGTGATGCGTTACGTGCCGGCGGACGGCGTGTCCGCGTTATTCGTGTCCGGAATACGATCCGCGCCCGGGAGCATGACCAATTTAACGATCGGGCGTACGAATTCGGATGTGGCGGTGCGTACTGAGACCACGCGGACGACACCGTCGTCCCCGGGATGCAGTCTCGTGATCCTTGCAAGAGGCCATCGAGTCGGAGGGGTGAGCTCCGAGCGGATGATGCAAAGGTCCCCGACGTGAGGTGCGGCCTCGGCCTTGACCCATTTGGTGCGGGGGTTGAGCCCGTGCACGTACTCAGCCGACCACCGCTGCCAAAAATGGTCTCGCATCAGCTGCAGGTGATGCCAGCGTGACAGCGTGGATGATGATTGTCCGATCCGTGACGGCTCAGGTATAGCTAATAGAGGCGCGCCGATGATGAAGTGCCCTGGAGTGAGTGCTGAAGTGTCGTCTGGATCGTCTGACAGAGCCTGCAACGGACGAGAATTAAGACACGCCTCGATTTGTGTGAGGAGTGTGTTAAGCTCCTCAAAAGTGAGCGTGGTGTCGCCGATTACTCGGCGGAGGTGAAATTTCGTGGATTTCACGGCAGCCTCCCAAAGACCACCGAAGTGAGGGGCCGCTGGCGGATTAAAATGCCAGCGGATCCCTTGAGTGTTGGCGGCGCGGGCGATGTGAAGGCCCTCGGAGGTCGACGCCTTGAAGAGCTCCCGCAGGGTGCGATCGGCGCCAACGAATGTTGTGCCGCAGTCGCTGTAGACGTCCGTACACAGTCCTCTGCGAGAGACGAAGCGGCGTAAGGCGGCGATGAAGGCCTCGGAGCTGTAATCCGAGACGACCTCGAGGTGGATGGCCTTCGACCAAAAGCAGACGAAGACCGCGATGTATCCTTTCTGTGAGCGGTGTCCGCGTCCCTTGCTGGTCCGGATGGAAATTGGTCCCGCGTAGTCCAGTCCAGCGCTCAAGAAAGGTCGAGTTGGCGTCACTCGGTCCCGAGGAAGGTGGCCCATTGGAGGCTGTGGCGTGGCAGCGCGCCAGCGAGTGCAAGTGACGCACCGATGCAGTTGCTGCTTGACGACGGTCCTTCCGCGTGGTACCCAGAACCGAAGGCGAAGCAGACCGAGTGTCATCTGGACGCCGCCGTGCAGAGAGCGACGATGGCAGGACTCGATCAGCAGTCGCGTCATCCAGGAGGCCGGCGGTATGATCACCGGGTGCTTCTCGTCGTAGGGCAGCAGTGCGTGTTTGAGACGTCCTCCAACGCGCAGTACACCTTGGTCGTCGATGAACGGATTCAGCTTGATCAGTGAACTGCGTGGGTGGGCCGGAGGCCCTGGAGGGCAGCAGCTATCTGGGGAAGTGGAGCGCGTACTATCGAACCCAGGAGTAGGGCGGGCCCCGCTGTCGGGGGAGTGGCAACCAGGGGACCCCGGTCGCACGTAGCCATCGACGCCCCAAAGCCGAAAACGCGTACGCGTAAAAGGCGGGCCCGAAGAAGGTGCCGGTTCGACGAGAGGGAAAACCCCTGGTCATCAGGCTGGTGGTGCGCGTTCGGGAAAGGGTCATCCTCTGCGTGTGGACCTTGAGGGGGCCCATGCGTTGTCCAGTCCCAAACCCCGGTGGGCCCCGCCCACCTAAGCGTGGTTGAAATTCCCCAAGGGTAATTCCTCGATGCGCGGGCTGCGGATTTTTTTCCCCGGCTACGGTCCCCAGGGCGTCCGGGAGCGTGTTGGATATGAGCCCCCCGGGGGGGCCGACAAAAGTTTTCCAGCGAGTGGCGTGCCCCTGGATCCAATGAAGGTGACCTGGGAATCGGACCAAAGATTTTACGGGAGAGTTCCCAAGCGAGAAGTCGCGGCAAGCGTGAGGGGGTGGTAGGCTGCGCCCCAAAAACCCAAGTCGCGGCAACAAAAACCTGTTGACGGGTGCGACCTTGGATTCCCAGAGGTTTAATTAGGGTTTTCCTCTTTAGTGGTGGGGAGGGTAGATACGGGCGGATCCTCGTTCGGAAGCATCAGCAAAACCGGGAGCTGCAACTCGGTGATCGTTGCGGTGCGACCCCGCGATTACGCGTATTGCCTGAGCAGCGGCAACGACCCAAAAGCTGTTCCCCAAGTCGGCATCGGGCCCGGCAGTGGAGGTCCCAATCATTTGCTAAACCCGGGTGGGGGATTAGGATCTTCCCCCAAATGACAAACAGGCGCGAGCCAGCCCCTGGGGGGGTGCGTTTCGGAGGGAGCGTTTCGGGAAATTTTTTTGGGGGGGGGGGTATTGGAAGGAAAACCCGGCATCCTGAGGACGCCAGCAAGGCCCCCCAAGGTTTGGCCCCCTTCCCCCCCCGGGGTTGGGCCCTTTGGCCGGTGGGGGCCCTTCCCCGGTGGTTTGGGGCCCCCTCAGGGGGGGTTTCCCCGGCCCCAGGGTTTCGCAGCCCGTGGGGTTTACAACGTCGAGGTTTCCCCGGGCCGGGGCCTGTGAACTGGCTCGCCGAAAACGGGAATGGGAAATGGTCCCCGCCCCCCAAAGTTTTTGCGACGGTGGCCAAAACGGGCACCGCCGCCGGGGCACCCTTGGGAGCTCTACTTCCCATCTCGTCGTTTGTTGTGGCCCCAAAAAAATTTTTTGGGGCGGCAGTCCTCAGGAGGGGGGGGGGTTTTTTTTTTCGATGTCGGGGCGAAGAGTACCGGTGCCCCAAAGCCCCTCGGAAAAAGGTGGTGGCGGGAAATTTCCCCGTCGCGCGGGTTTTAGGGTCCCCCTTCCCTTTTTTTAAAACGCCCCTTTTTGGGGGGGTTTTGTTTTTTAAAAAAAGTTTTTCGGTTTTAGAACCCAAAAATTTCCCTTTTTGTTGGGGTTTATTCTTCTGTGTTTTGCGGCCCCCCCCTTTTTTTTACCTTTTGGGTCGAAACCCCAAAAAACCCCCTTGGGGGCCCTTTAATTTTTCCCGGGGGGAACCTGGAACTGGGGTAACCCCCCCCCCTTTCCCCTTTGCCCTTTTTTTTTGGCCCCCTGCGGGGACAAAACCTCACGGTTCCGGGGGGGGCGTGATGGCCGAGTTTCGGGCCGTCCCCGCCCAAAAAAAAGGCCCAAATCGGGGCTTCCGGGGGGCCCCAAGGTCGGCGAGTCCCGGCTGCGCGGGGAACCCGGGGAAAGGTCCCCGGTGGTTTTTTTGGGACGGGTCCCGGTCACCCGCGGAGGCCTCCCGGGTTTTAAAGGAAAAAGCCTTTTTCCCCGAGGCCTCCTGGGTCGGGAAAAGGCAGGACGGGCCCGGGGTGGAGATGGCCTTTTTTGGTTTCTTCCCGGGAAAAAAAAGGGCCGCCCGGTTGCGGGGGGACCCCCCAAAAAAACCCCCAAGGGGGCGGGAAAAACCACGTGAGGTGCCTTGCCCGGGGTCCCCAGCGGCCCCCGAAAAATGGGGGAGGCCCGAGGCCCAAAAAGGGAAAGGGGGAAAAGGGGGTAGGCCCCAAGATGAACCCCGAAATTTGATCGCCTCGGGTTTTTGTCCCCAAACGGGAAAGTTTTTGTGGTTTTAAAAAACCCCAAAAAAAAAACCCACCTTTTAAAAAAACGGAAAAAGGCATTTAGGGGAAAAGGGGGGTTTTTTAAAAAATTTTCATGGCACAAAAAAAAATGGGGGTTCCCAAAAAAAAACCGTAAACCCCAAAAAACCCTGGGCGGCCTCCTTAAATTCCCCTTAAGGGGCTTTAAAAAAAAAAAACCCCACCCCTTTTTTAAAAACCCCCTTTTTCCCCTTCCCCTTTTCCCCCCCAACAACCACCAGAATAAACCCCCCCAAAGGGGGGGACCCCCCCCAAACCCACAAAAAAACCGGGCCAATAACCCCCTTTTTTTAACCCCCTCCCCACAAAAACCCCACACCAACCCCCTTCCCTTTTTTCCCCCTTCTCCCCCCAAAAAAAAAAATTAAAAAAAACCTTTTTTTTTTTTTCCAAAATCCCCAAACAAAAAAACCGGGGGGAAAAAAAAAAAACCCCCCCCCCCCAAATAATTTTTTTAAAAATCATTTAAAAAAGCACCAACAAAAAAAACCAAACACCCAAAACACAAAAAAAAAACCCCCAAAAAAAAAAAAAAAAATAACCTACTCCCAGGGGGGGGGGTTTTTTGGGGGGGGGGGGGGGGCAAAATTTTTTTTAAAAACCACAACAAATTAAAAACCCCCAGAACCCCCAACCCAGGATAATCAAAAAATCAAAACCCGAAAAGGGGGGTTTTAAAAGGGCCCCCCCCCCAAACCCCCCCAAACCCCCCAAAAAAAAAAAACAACCCCCCTTAAACCACCCCAAAAAACCCCAAAAATAAACCGGGGGCCCCGGGGGCCCCTTTGGGGGGGGGGGCGGGTTTTGGTGGGAAAATTTTCCCCGGGGGTGGGGTCGGGGCCCCCGGGGGTTTTTTTTTTTTGGGGTTTTTTTCCCCCCGATTCAAAACCAAAAAAAAAATTCCGGAATTTGAAGAGGTCCATTCCGTGGGTGTTGTTTGGAGTCCGATGCTCTCCGGGACATGAGGCGGCAGTCACGGCGTTGTGAAGGCCCAAATTTTTGCGGTATCTCCTTCATCTTGGCACGGCGATAAGGGGGCGAATTGGGGGGATAAATTTCTTTTTTTTGTTGTAGGTTTGTCCAAAATCCCCCAAAGGGCCCGAGGGGTAATTGTCGTGGTGACAGGAAAACCCTTATTAACCTTAGTTCCCCCGTCAGAATACGCGGTGGTGAAAGGCTCGAGTTGGAGATCGCTTTCCCACCACGCCCGGAGAGAAAGAGACCCGGGAACGAGGGCCAAATGGGCGTAGGCCCCCAGAAAAGGGCCCGGCGGAAGGGGTGATGACCTGACGTGGCGTGGGCAGAAGGAGGTACGTTTGGGCTGCCGATAGTGTTCAGCTTTAGCTGTCTATTTATGCTTTTTTGGGGGACAGTGGGGTTTTCCGTATCAGCATGAAACTTGATTTAAATACTCGCTCTCAAAACCCCTTTTCCCAAAAAGGGGCCGCAGGTTTAAGGTCTGTGAAACCCCTTTTTTTGGTCCACAGTGACCGGGTTTTTGGGTTTGGGGGGGTAGAAATGGCGGTGTAGGGGGGGGCTGCCCGTTTTCTTCAATATCCACGGAAGTGGAGGGGGGGGGGGGATTAAAAGCTCCCGTCCCGTCAACCAGCGTGGGCATCCATGAGAGCAACGAAACGCACTACGTACCACGCGGAAAGCCACGCTCGCAAATTGGGTTGCCGGTGCGAGGTTTCCGGCTCAAAGGACCAAAATATTTTACGAACGCGCTGGTGAAAAAGGTCGGCCAAAAAGGTTTGTGTCATTTTTTTTAAAAAAGGATTTTAATTAAAAACCCCGTTTTGACAAAATAAAAAAAAAATTATTACAAAACTTTAAATTTTTTACAGTGAAATCGGAAAAAAAACCCCAAAGTGGGGAAAATAGCGGGGGGGTCGTCAACGAATTTTTGGGGTTTTTTCAAATCTGCGGTTTCCCCCTTTTTGCTTTTTCCCCGGGCCCGGAAAAAAAAAAAAGGTAAGGCCCTTTTTTGGGGGGCGAGTTTTAGGGGGTTTCCCCCAAAAAAAA
The DNA here is from genome assembly GCF_048542155.1 of Nylanderia fulva. Classification (NCBI taxonomy): domain Eukaryota; kingdom Metazoa; phylum Arthropoda; class Insecta; order Hymenoptera; family Formicidae; genus Nylanderia; species Nylanderia fulva. The sequence continues at coordinate 95,094 of NW_028190464.1, forward strand.
ACCCCCCTTTTTTGGGAAGCGCCAAAAATTTTTGCGTTTTTTTTAAAATTGCGCGGGGGGAAAACCTGAGCTTTTTTTGGTAATTGGCCTTTTTTAAAAAATTGCCCCCGAAACAACGGCGTTAGAAAAATGGCGAGCTGGCGTTTCAGATGATTTTTTGGGGAACGAACCCCGTGAGAAGGGGCCCATGCTCAATAAAATAAATTACGGCGGAAGGGTTTTCGACACCGTTATTGTTTTTTATTTCGGCGTGTTTTTGTACGACAGGTTTAATTTTTTTCCGAATGTTTTCCAAAAAAAAAAACATATAAAAACGATTTTTTGTTGATTTGCGATGGGAAAGGGGAAATTCTAGAATATTCTATTTAAGAATAATATTTTATTACACCTGTAGTGTTTTTATTATGCGTTTCAAAAAACTATGTGTTCTTCCCTTTAAATCGGAGCAGAGGAGCCTCGGTTTCCTCGGTCCGAAAGGGGGGCGGTAGGGGCTCGTTGCTTCAGGAATCCGTAGTAATAGGGGTTTGGGTTTTACTGCAGTTGGAAGTACTGAACTTGGGGATTTCGGGGTCACTGCCGGGTTTCCGGTTTTCCAGGAGCAGGGTTTATATACCGTAAAATGGGTCGCTCCCAAACGGTGCGATGCGGCCCAGCCAATGGCAAGTGAGATGTGGCCCGGGGGAAGGGACCGGAGATAATTTTTTTTCAGTAGAGATTTGTGGGTAAGTCCCGGAGAGATAGCTTCTTGTAGCGATAGCGGTGTTCCTAGGGACTCATCGCTAAAGGTTTCCAATCGTCTTTATTCTAAATAGCGATAGGGTGCCCTTTTCTGATTTTTGGTTTTTCGCTTCGGGTTTTTTATTTTATTCTCAGTGCGATTTTTCGGTGCTTCTTTGGGGGCCACCGTTGCGGTTGCCCAAAGGGCCTTCTTTATTTTGGTTTGTGATATTTCTTGACGGTTTCTGTAATCGATTTGCAGGTGGCAACGGTTTCAGATTTCATCATGCATTGCATCACGTTTTTTTTCGTTCTAGAGCCTTCTAGAATCTTTTGGATGTTTCCTTTTTGGGGTTTTAAAATCGAGTTCACATGTAAAGCAGTTCATACATAATTAAATTTTAAAATTTTTTTTTTTACTTTTTATAAAAAGATATAATATATATATATTTTGGGTTATACCCTTTTTTAAAAAGGGGGGGTTTCATACATGCACTGAGAGAAAAAAAAAGTACTTCTCTTAGTGTTTGTGGTCCTTTGGGCGTATGAGGGATATAATGTTATTTTTTTCTATGTATATGATCTTGGGTCTTAATAATTATAAATAAAGGGATTATAAGAAATTTTTTTGTGTTTAAAATATTTTTTTGTATATTTTTTCCTTTTGGGGTTTTTCGGGGGTATCGCCTAGTTCTTCTGTGGGGCTGCGTTGATAGGCAAGGATAGATAGCAGGGGGAAAAGTCTCTTTATTTAAGTAAGAATTTCGAATTTTTTTTTCTTCGGATCACAATGGTTTTTCTCGGGGTTTTTTTGGGACGGCTTGTGTACCCCCCTCGCCCCTTTCCCTGCCCCCTCGCTCCTTTTTTTAAAAAAGCGGAAACTCTCTCCCCAAAAGGCGCTTGCCCTTTTGGACGCAATAACAAAATGTCGATGTAAAAAATTACAGAGAGCTTAAAGGGGCCCTATATCGAAGGCGCGCGGGGATCACGGAAATTTTTTTTTTCCCAACATACCCCTCGGGTTGAATCGCCCAAAGGGGGTTTAAATGACAGTCCGGGGGAAAATCCTTTCACATTGAACCCGCAATCATTGGAGAAAAACCTGCAGAATTTAGATTTGCTGAAAACCCTCCGGACTTACCGGCAATTTACAGAGTTTAACAATAGGTCTTACAAAAGAGGGAAAACGCGGGTTTTTGACCTGAGCCAAATCGCCACCAGGCCATCCTTGTCAGGCTTACATTCGATGATTCTCGCAAGTTCCCATCTGCAGGGAGGTAAATTAGGATTTTTATTAGAACAATATCGTTTATGCGAAATTCATCAGATCGATTCTGCCATTTTAAAACGCTGCTGCAAGGTGTTTTCAAGTAGTCAAGACTCCACAATTTCTAAAATTGCTCGTATTTCGCACGCATTAATTGCCATCGATCGAGTCGTGACTCGGAGATATGTAGTTAAGACGCTCGGACTCGGAATCGATTTTAATGGCCGCTACCAATTAAAAAAGTGCCTGGTGTGAGCGCATGCAAGAATTTACATCGTCATGAAGTGCGGCGGATCGGGCGCGAATTTAAACATGCTTCGATGTTACATAAAAGCGTGGTGAACTCTTCGACCGTAGGGTACAGGAACCAAGTATACGTCCCCAAATGGTGCTTAACACTTTAACACCTGCCTCCCCATGCCCCCACAAATGAGGGGCAGAAGGCGGAATGAAATGCCATTGAAACTGGCTTGACGCGAACTTCGCCTGCAGATCTACGTCGGCTTGAGTCTGTCGGATCGCTGTAACAAGTTCGCGATCCGCGCCTTTATAGGTAGTCGCGTTGTCGGAATAAAGATCGGATGGAATGCCACGACGCGCTACGAAAACCGTTCGAAAGATGCGAGAAAACGCAGCCGTGGAATAATCATGAACGAGCTCTAAGTGTATAGCTCGTGTAGCGGGGACAAAAAATAGCGAGATGTATGTTTTGTGCGACTTACGTCCCGCGGCCGGAAGCGTCTCGAATTGCGAAGGGGCCGGCGTAATCAAAGTACCCGTATGGCAAAATGGACGGGACGGAATTACTCTAAATGTAGGAAGGTCGGCCATAAATTGTACGCGGTTATGGCGCGATGCCGAGTACATGTCACGCAATTGCGGATACAACCTTTTACCATGCTTCGCGCCCCAGAATCCAATATTGTTCTCGCAACGTGCGAAGCATTAACTGTACACCGCCGTGAAGTGTATCCTTATGAATTTGATCGATAATGAGCTTAGAAAGGTAATGCTTGGAAGTAGAATCGGAAATTTACGATCATATGAAAGGTCAGACAGTTTGAAGTCGACACCACGCGTTGGATACCGGGGGGGGGGGGGGGGGGGGGGGGGGGGGGGGGGGGGGGGGGGGGGGGGGGGGGGGGGGGGGGGGGGGGGGGGGGGGGGGGGGGGGGGGGGGGGGGGGGGGGGGGGGGGGGGGGGGGGGGGGGGGGGGGGGGGGGGGGGGGGGGGGGGGGGGGGGGGGGGGGGGGGGGGGGGGGGGGTTTTTTTTTTTTTTTTTTTTTTTTTTTTTTTTTTTTTTTTTTTTTTTTTTTTTTTTTTTTTTTTTTTTTTTTTTTTTTTTTTTTTTTTTTTTTTTTTTTTTTTTTTTTTTTTTTTTTTTTTTTTTTTTTTTTTTTTTTTTTTTTTTTTTTTTTTTTTTTTTTTTTTTTTTTTTTTTTTTTTTTTTTTTTTCCCTTCGGTTGTTATTTCCCGCAGGAAGAATATAAACCATCCGTAGGAAATTTCCACAGTTTTTGCAGTTGAATTTGGAGAGATATCGTGATCGGAGAACCCCTCGAGGGGATCGAAATTTTCGCTATCGTCGAAAGGATTGTCGTTTCGAAATGTCGGTAGATGGTGGACGGAATTTTATTTCAAAGGAAAAATATCATCGAAGGTGTCCAATGAATACGAGTATTTTTAATTGTTCAAACCCTTTTTGGAAAGGCTTGGAACTTGCTAGACCGTGATTTGCAGGATTTATATTTGTAGAATTTCAAAATCGGTGCTGGCCCATTTTCTGAGATGAATGCCTGCGCTTAGTAAACAGCCGATTAGTTGGTCGCGTTTTTTAGATCGTTGGATGTTTAGCATCGCCTCCGGATAGGACATCGTCAACGTATATTTCATTTTGCAAAATTGCTTGAGCTAGTGGAAAACGCGAACTCTCGTCGATTGAAAGTTGTTTGAGCACGCGTATTGGGCGAGATAAGGCGCGCAGCAGGACAGTACCATAAGTAACGGTATTTATGAATAAGTATGGACTGAGCTCGTTGCGGAATCGTAACGCCACAATATTAATTGATATTGGCGATCGTCTGAATGAAATCTGTATTTGTCGAAACATTTGGCTGAATATCAGCGGAAAAAACGGTATTTGTACAAACGCCATTGAAGAATAATCGCCGGAGATCGGCTTGCAACTTTGGACCAATCATAAGATGGTCATTCAAAGAAGTGTTATTCGAGGTATTTGCCGAGGCATTAAACACTACACGAAGTTTGGTTGTAGTATTGTCCTCGCGAATAAACTGGATGATGAGGTAGAAACGTCGGTTTGAAAGAAGCGTTGCACGTTTTCGATTTTTGCATATGCCCGAGCTCTTCGTACTCGTTAAGAAAGTCGACGTATTGCCCTGAAATTCCGAGAATTGGCTAAAACGTCGCTTAGTTGCGCGAGTGAACGCGTAGCTACTGACCTTGACTCGCCGATTTATCGGAGGACCAGACTTGAAAGGGGAAGCGGACACATAGCGCCCTGAAAACGCGCATATGTGTTTTGAAAATGTAAGTTGCAAACGAAGATTTTCCTCTGAGAGAGCGTGGTCGTTGGAATTTCTTCCAGCTCCCAAAAACGTCGGAGTTCGAAATCGAGATTGCCAGACGTTGCTTGGTGAACGTGAATTCTTTGGCTATTTTTTTGGTTTGAAATAGGACCCGAAATGATCCACCCGAATATCGTTTCTTGCGCAAGTGTAGCATCGTTAGAAGCTTTCATTAAGCCACCCATCATAATTGAACCGTATAATTCGGCCCCGAGAAGTACTTCGATTGCATCATTTGAGCTTGGATTTGGATCGGCTAGATTCAATTTGGAAAGAAACGGAATCTCTTGTAATTGGAAATGAGGTGGAATGTACGCTGTAATTTTGGAACGACCAAAGCTTTGGTATGAAGAATCGTTTTTTTTTTTTTTTTTTTTTTTTTTTTTTTTTTTTTTTTTTTTTTTTTTTTTTTTTTTTTTTTTTTTTTTTTTTTTTTTTTTTTTTTTTTTTTTTTTTTTTTTTTTTTTTTTTTTTTTTTTTTTTTTTTTTTTTTTTTTTTTTTTTTTTTTTTTTTTTTTTTTTTTTTTTTTTTTTTTTTTTTTTTTTTTTTTTTTTTTTTTTTTTTTTTTTTTTTTTTTTTTTTTTTTTTTTTTTTTAACGATTCGTGAGTTCCTTTAAAGCAAACATCGAAATTACTATCGGTTAGAGAAAGATGGGAAATCAACTTAGCAGCGTCGCCAGTAACCGCGGATAATAAATATTGCAATTTCTCGACTTGCGATATGGAACGCGATTTTTAACGAGCGCAAGAAACAAATCGCGAAACGTTAGCCACTCGGTTACATTACCGGAGCAAGAAGGCAAGTGATCTTCGGCAATCGGATCTCGTTGATGGACGTCGTGCGGCCGCCGTTGGTTACAGGAATGGAAATTGAAGCGACGTGAATGCCTCGAGTTTTTCTTGAAAGAAGTGTAGGCTTGCATGTACGAGACTCCGCCTTGTCTAGCAGCTTGCTCTTGAAGAAGGAAGCTGTGCCGCGTCTGCGTCGGTTGTATGCCTCAATGATAGCGGCATTTCCTGGCATTTTCCAGTAATTTTGCAAGAGTTGAAATCGTCCTTAGTGATGGATGAGTTTGATTATCAATCCCAAGCTTTTGGAAAATTCGTTATTGAGTTCGTTAAATAACGTAAATTCGTATCGAACGCAAATATTGCCTTGTCCATTTCGATCTATTGTCTTGCAGAGTCGACCTTGTAAAGGGAAACACGGTGTTGAAATGGAGAACGTATGTACGTGAGTCGAAATACTTCCTGGTCGTACGGAAATTTTACTCGGAAGTAGCGCAAAATTTTTGAATGGCTCACTTGAAGTAGTTGCACTGCTTGCACGTGTATCTGTTTGAATCATCCGTTAATTTCTCGACACAGATCCGGCTCGAAGGACCATGTTTTGATATTTTCTCCTTGGGTTTTATCGGAGCTATCGCCTAGTTCTCTCTTGTGGACTGCGTCGATAGGCCAAGGATAGATAGCAGGAACTAGTCTCTTTATTCTAAGTAAAAAATACGTAATTTTTATTCTTCGGATCACAAATGTTCTTCTCGGGTCTTTACCGGACGGTCGTGTACCAGACCTCGCCTTCCGTGCCGCATCGCTCCTTTTTAAAGACGCGGAAACTCTCTCCTAATTCGGCGCTTCGCCCTTGTGGACGCAATAACAAACTGTCATGTCAAAATTTAAAAGGACTCTCGGAGCGTTATGAAGGCGCGGGGGGATCAGGAAATTTAATTTTTCCCCAAAAATATAATATATATCGTGTAAATTTAAAATTTAATAATTTTAAAATCTTTTATATTAGTAAAATGAAAATTTTTATTTAAAAGTCAATCTGTATAATTAATCGAAATTTTTTTCAAAAAAAATAATTTCATTCATTTAAGTTTCAAATTTTTTGTAATGAAAAAAAAAAAAAAAAAAAAAGGAAAAAAGATTATATGTCAAAATTTTATCTTTCCCGTCATTGAAAACGCCAGAAAAAACTATTTCTTTAAGTCATTTAAATTGCCCAGGAAATACAAGTCTTTTACAGTCGAAATCGCCAAGAATATATATAGTGTCGTCAAAGTAAATTTTTACTATGTATATATATATACTTTTCCCTTGTATATCGTTTTTAAAAAAAGCAATTCATATGTTTTACATAAATCTTTCCAGGACTGCCCGGAAAAAGCCATTTACATATAATCTTCAGGTCAGGGCCGGAAGCCCCGCAAATATCTCGGAATATTTATAAGTGTCGGGAAGGGGCTCGGAACAAACCTTTTACAATTAATTATATATAATATATCCATGTATAAATAATACGTT